>NC_142957.1:18056955-18074455 GCF_046866305.1 Octopus bimaculoides
TATATATATATATATATATATATATATACATATATATATATATATATATATATATATACATATATATATATATATATATATATATATATATATACATATATATATATATATATATATATATATATACTATATATATATATAATATATATATCTATATATACATATATATGTATATATATATACATATATATATATATATATATATATATATGTATATATATATACATATATATATATATATATATATGTATATATATATACATATATATATATATATATATATATATATACATATATATATATATACATATATATATATATACATATATATACATATATATATATATATATATATATGTATATATATATACATATATATATATATATATATATATCTATATATATATATATATATATGTATATATATATATATATATATATATATATATATATATATGTATATATATATATATATATATATATATATATGTATATATATGTATATATATATATATATGTATATATATATATGTATGTATGTATATATCAAAATGTATACATATGTTTTCTGTTGAAAGGTTTTGTTGACATCTGGTGGAATGATGGCGACTTGAAACCGTGCCACACCATTCATTGTGGGACAAACATCACAGCCATGTCTCTGACACAGACTCACTCAGACACACTGGTTGCCGTGACGACTGGACCGCACGTAATCTTCGAGGCGGTGGGAAAGAGACACAGAGATGAAAATGGCAACAACAGGGAGGCGTCTGTGTTTCAACGCCTCCTGAAAGCCGACTTTGGTAATAAGGTAGGTGGATGTAATAATAATAATAATAATAATAATCATCATCATCATTTAATATCTGTCGTCCATGCTGGTATTGATAGGACAGTTCGACAGGCTGGCAAGCTAGAAAGCTGCACCAGACTCCAGCCTAATTCAGCAAGGTTTTCTATGGCTGGATGCCCTTCACAACACCAACCATTTTGAGAATGTAATGGGTGCTTTTACATGCTAGTGGCGGCACAGGTGCCGTTTCTGTGACACCGGGGTGTGTTTACGTGCCACTGGTATCTGCCACGGCTGCGATTTTGCTCAGCTTGATGGGTCTTCTTCTCAAGCATTACATAATGCCAAAGATCTTGGTTACTGCTTCTGTGAAGCCCAACACTCGAAAGGAACTCAGCCACTTTGCCTCCGAGTCTCTACCAGCAACTAACTGTTTATATTCTAAAAGTCCCCTATCTTTCTCACTGTCTGTCTTTCTCTCTCCATGTGTCTGTCTGTCTGTTTGTCTCTTTCTCTCTCTCTCTCTCTCTTCACCGTTTCTTCATTCTTGTGAATGTATCTCTTTGACCAGGTCTCAACAATGAAGTTCTTGCCCAACACCGAAACCTCATGTGCCTTTGACTGCAGGATAGCTGTTGCCACAAAACACGCAGTTAAGATCTATGCACCACCTCCCAGCAACAGATGCAGCAGTGGTACAATTAATAATAATAACATCACTCTTGTAGCAGACTCTGAAAATTCTACAGAAGTTCACAATGTGTATGGAACGCCCATCACCTGCATGGAAGTTTCCGGAGGAAGTCGGCCGACATTGGCTGTCGGTCTTGGAAGCTCGACCGGTCTTTTTGATGGCTATCAGGTATTTTTTTATTTTTCATATTTTATCCTTCACTTGTTTCAGTCAGACTGTGGCCATACTGGGGCACCATGTTGAACAGTTCTTTAGTGAAGTGGATCGACCTCCAGGACTTATTCTTATTTGAAGTTTGATAGTGTTCTGTCATTCTCTTTTACCAAAATGTTAAGTTACGGGGGATGCAAACACACCAATGCTTGTGGTCAGGCTGTGATAAAGGACAAACACAGACAAAAAGACACACACACAGGGCTGGCCCTAGAGTTGCTGGTGCCCCAGGCAAGCTGAACTTTGGCTGATGGTCGGGGAAATTTCCTTTGTTTTTGTCATGCTCATCTTGGCGCCCCAGGCAACTGTTCAAGTTGCTGGTACCTTGAGCCAGCCCTACACACACACACACACACATATTATATACACATTTTCTCTCCTATATTTACAAGTTAAATTCAACCATACAAATTCATAAACTTGTAAATATAGGAGAGAAAATGTGTATATAATATGTGTGTGTGTGTGAGTAGGGCTGGCTCAAGGTACCAGCAACTTGAACAGTTGCCTGGGGCGCAATTTGGAGGCGGGGGAAAGGGGTGAGTCTATTATATCAACCACTGTCCGATTGGCACTAATTTTATTGACCCCAAAACGTTACAAATTGGTGACTCAACCTCTATTGTATACAAAATAAATCTTAGTCGTTACACATCGTTTTGGGGTCAATAAAATTAGTGCCAATCGGACAGTGGTTGATGTAATAGACTCACCCCTTTCCCCCCCTCCAAATTGCAGCCCTTGTGGCAAAGTTTGAAACCATTACTATTAGGGAAATCATTATAATTAAAATTTTTTTTCTTTTATTTGTGTTCCAGGTGAAACTCTATGATTTGAGTTCCGGTAAACCATCCGTGACGTTTCATGGTCACACTTGGTACGTAAGCTGCATGCATCTGAACAGTGACAGCAATGAGCAGCCGTCGCAATCATCGATAACGTTGGCCACGGGATGTGGTGACAGGAAGGTGAGACTGTACGACGCTCGGTGCAGATTCCCTGTGATGACGCTGGCTGGACACACACAGAAGATCTCCAGTGTGCAAGCAGATAAATGGAAAATCGTGTCGGGGGGAGAAGACGGTGTTGTGACCGTCTGGGATATCCGCATGGCGACTCGGCTGTGGGACTGGCACAATCGACATCCGGTCAGGCTGTGCCGTTACAATGACCGCTACTTGGTCGTAGCAAATGTGCCGGATGAGAAGTTTGTGGATCCTGATAACGATGGGTTCGCTGACCGTAAGCATAGGGGGTCACTGCAGGTGTACGACTTTCTCTGTGATGACCAGCAGGCTTTGGTAGAGGCACTGCCCGACATCTGCCGGTCAAGCTATGACCAACTGCATGGGTATGATTATGGAATCAATTTGGTAACACCTTACGACACCATCTAACACGGCGCGAAAGAGGAGAAAAATCTGCTTAACCCCCGCCAGGGCCTCGGCCCCTGTATCTAACCCTTACCCTTCACCTGGACCCTTGAGCAAAAAAAAAAAAAAAATCTGTCAAATGTATTATATATTTATTCACATTCATCACCACTACTACAACTACTACTACCACCATCACCACTACTACTACCAATCCTACCACCATCACCACTACCATTATTACCACCATCACCACATATATATATATATATACATATATACGACGGGCTTCTTTCAGTTTCCGTCTGCCAAATCCACTCACATGGCTTTGGTCGGCCCGAGGCTATAGTAGAAGACACTTGCCCAAGGTGCCATGCAGTGGGATTGAACCCAGAATCCATGTGGTTGGTAAGCAAGCTACTTACCACACAGCCACTCCTGCACCTATTGATAAAAATAAGTACCAGTGAAACACTGGTGTCGATCCAATTGACTGACCCCTACCCGCAAAATTTCAGGCCTTGTGCCTATAGTAGAAAGGATTATTATTATTATTATTAAGGTGGTGAGCTGGCAGAATCGTTAGCGCACCAGGAAAAATGCATAAGTCCCATTTCGTCTGTTTTGACATTCTGAGTTCAAATCCCACCAAGGTTGACTTTACTTTTTATCCTTTTGAGGGATCGATAAAATAAGTACCAGTTACATACTGGAGGTCGATGTACTTGACTTAACCCCCTCCCCCCAAAAATTCCAGGCCTTCTGCCTATACTGGAAAGGATTATTATTATTATTGTTGTTGTAAGACAGCGCCCTACCTTACAATGGCATCTTCTGGTATTTATTTCTAGCAAGTTGATTGACCACATAGAAGCTTGTTCACCGGTTTCGTCTGTCGTCCAGTCCCAACGTTTGGCCAATGTTGACAGCATTGTTTTGTAATCATGGAATTGGAATAAAAAAAATTAATATTTTTAAATATTTCTTTTTTTTTTTTTCATGCAAATAAAAACAAACTAAAAAAATTTATTAGAATGAATATTTTTTGGCTTTTTTTTCCTTCATTTTATTTTCAAATTCAATTCAAAATTTCAATTTTTAAATTAGTTAATAGCAATTTTCGACAATGAATAACACAACCATTTGCTTTTTTTATTTTTTGTACCATATTTTCTGTTAGTTTTTCTTTTTTCTTTGGACTTAAAAAAAAATAGTAAACAACACATTGATGGTGAGTAGTGCGGGGGCAGTGGAAGGAGAATTTTTTTTTTTAAATTTAAAAAATAAAAATATTTTTTGTTTGTTTTTTTTTTTGTTTTTTTTATATATGAAAATATTTAATAACACAAAATAAATTAAATTAAATTTCGAACCTTGCTGGCTCCCCTTACCCTCCCATGCCCCCACACTGACTCTCCACAAACTACAGAATGAAAAACAAACAAAAAACAAAAACTTAACAAAAGCCTTTTTCCCCCCAAAAACCAACAATCAAATAAATACATAAAAAAAACAACACAAGTTGAAAACTACCCTTCCCCCAGTTCCCTAATCTGACCCCTACATGCACATACAAGATTGAGCTGATGATAAATCTTTTACTGGTTTCAGTCAGTGTAGTGTGGCCTTGCTGGAGCATTGCCTGGAAGAGGTTTTAGTTGAGCAAAGTAACCTCCAGTAGTAATTGTTTGTCTTCTTTTTGTAGAGAGTCTGGTACACTTATTCTGTTGGCCCTCTTTTGTCAAACTGTTAAGTTACGGGACAAAAACAAACCAACACCGGTCGTTGAGCAGTGTGGGTAGTGACAGACACAAAGACATAGATATATATACACACATGTATATACATGTGTGTATGCGTGTGTATATATACATATATATATATACATATGTACATATACATGCTCACACATATATATACATGCATGCATACACAAATATATATACATGCTTGCATGCATTATATATATACACATATGCATTCATACACATATATACATGCTTGCACACACACACACACACACACACATGCACGCATACATATACATACACACACATATATACGCAACAAGCTTCTAGTTTCTGTCACATACACACACACACACATACATATACATATATACGACGGGCTTCTTTCAGTTTCCGTCTACCAAATCCACTCACAAGGCTTTGGTCGGCCCGAGGCTATAGTAGAAGACACTTGGCCAAGGAGCCATGCAGTTGGACTGAACCCGGATCCATGTCGTTGCAAAGCAAATTTCTTAACCACACAACCACACCTATGCAAACAATGAATTGAACCTCAACAATGAGTCAAGGGACTAGAAAATGGTGATAGTGATGATGATGATGATGATGATGATGGTGAAGGGCTATATTTATCTTATGAGGCTTTAGCTTATTCCTCTCTCTTTGGCATTGGAACAAATATATAAAAAATGTGTTATTTTACCTTTTCTCCAAAATGGAAAGTTGGTTTTAATAAAATAAAAACTTTAAAAAGAAAGCCAAATACAAACAAAAATATGAAAATTGAAAAATAAAATTAGAAAAAAAGACAAATTACAGGAAATGATATTTTAAAATCGAAGATGGAATATAATTGAAAATTCATAAAATTCAAATATACAAAACAACAAAAATCAATATATATATATATATATATATATATCTATATATATATATAGATAGATAGATAGATGTAGGGCAGGGAATCGTCGATTAGTAATAAAGAGAAAAAAATTTGTAGTTTTGGAATCAGTAGTTCTTTGACTGCTATTTCTAAATTTTCAGTATGTTGGAGAAGCAACTCATGCTAATCCCTGTATATTTATGATTATATATATATATATATATATATATATATATATATTTATAATCTCCAAATCCACTCACAAGGCTTTGGTCGGCCTGAGGCTATAGCAGAAGACACTGACACTCGCCCAAGGTGCCACGCAGTGGGACTGAACCCAGAACAATGTGGTTAGTAAGCAAGCTACTTACCACACAGCCACTCCTGCGCCTATATGCCTACATTATGTATATATGTATATACACAAACATATATTCCATCATGCATTGAAATATGCTTCAATTAAATTATCTCTCTCGTTTTATAATCATTCAATAAAAAGCAAAAAAGAAAAAATATATAATTTTGAAACTTCAAAAATAGAGAAAAACAAAAATAAAAAAAATAAACTCAACAAATGCACAGCAATTTGAAATGAAATTTAACTATTTTGATACAAACCCAAATGTGACCACCCATAGTTAGGTCATACAAACTACTTGTTTCAAAGTGATCTTAATTAAAACCTGCCATCAAAATTTTTGTGTTAATTAACGACAAACTTATTTTAGTAAATTCTTTGTTAGTTTCAAAATTAATTGAAACGACGTCAGTGTATTTCATTAGAAACATAATAAAAAACAAAAAGAGTTAAGATCTAAAATAGGGGGCCATATTGTTTCTGTACACAACATGGGTAACAGGTAAATTCCCCGGGGTACTCTTTATATAGACTTTCAGTAGATGTGGGTGGGTCTAGTTTGACCCAGTTGGTCGATTGCTTCTTTGACCCTTTTCATACCAACCCACCTGTGACCACCCCCACTGGTCCTATGTCACAAACTTTCTGATCAGGAGTGCAATGTCCTTAACCATCAGGCCACCTGCCCTCATTGAGGTCCTTGTGTTTAATAAATGTTGTGCTGACGTCGTTAAAGTAAAAAATAAATTAAGTATTCAGGGTATTAATTACTATCTTGAGTCCTATGGCTCATCTGATCTGCTGGTTGTCCAATTTCCACAGCATCTGTGTAACCAAGATCCCAACGTTCTCATTTATCAGAGGGCTAGGCTGCTACAGGGTTACCCAGCTACACCAATATGAAATGAAATGTTTTGCACAAGAACACAAAATCGCCCAGTTCTGGAATCGAAACCACAGTCTTAGGCTATCACAGGATCACCCACTCACAGCTTGAGTAGAAAGCCAAATAAGAAATGAAGTACAGTTCTATATTTAAGAGATGAGGAATCATTTACATTATTTACATTTGACGGATATTTGTCCTCATCTTGTTTGTTGTTAACACAATGTTTCGGCTGATATACCCTCCAGCCTTCGTCAGGTGTCTTGGGGAAATTTCGAACCTGGGTTCTCATTCCTAACGATGTTACTATTATTATTATATTATTATTATTACTATTATTAATCAGGTCGCTGCCGTGAATATGGCGTAGTGGTTAAGAGCGCGGGCTACTAACCCCAAGGTTCCGAGTTCGATTCACGGCAGCGACCTGATTAATAATAGTAATAATAATAATATAATAATAATAGTAACATCGTTAGGAATGAGAACCCAGGTTCGAAATTTCCCCAAGACACCTGACGAAGGCTGGAGGGTATATCAGCCGAAACGTTGTGTTAACAACAAACAAGATGAGGAGAAATATCCGTCAAATGTAAATAATGTAAATAATGTAAGAAATGAAGTGTTTTGCTCAAGAATACAATACATTGCTTGGTCTGGGAATTGAAACCAAGATCATGCAAATCAAGATCATAGTACCCTAACCACTGGGCCACATGGCTTCATTGAGGTCCATGCGTCTAGTAAATGCTGTGTTGAGGCCCTTAAAGTAAAGGAAGTAGTCTTTGATTTGAAACCAGTGTGGAAATATAGGGCCACTCGATTTCAAACCAGTTTGTTAGGGTTCTTCAAAGGGAAGAACTCATCACGTATGTAGATGATCAGTTAACTAAGGGGCAGGCAAGGGACTAGTTCTTTCAGATAAACCTACACACCCACACACAATGGTATGACTGAAAGAATGCCTTTTGTGGGTTGGGTTGGGTTGGGTCATGACAATTTGTTCAACAAACCATTAAAACACCATAGAGTCCACTTCATCACAACAACAAAATCAACAACAACAGCCTATTCAGTACATAACAATCATATCCATATATATATATATAAAAACAAAAGATAGGCATGAGAGCATAAACCCTCCACACATGTTTAAAATGTCTGTTTCGCAACCAAAAGGTGCCGAGTTCAATTCTTTCTCATGACACCTATGTGAGCCAGAATTTCTTTTTCTTCTTTTTTTTTTAATTAGTTCATTATATAGACTCAGGCGTTAATAAAATGTCTCGCAAGTAAGATCTGGTATACGTAGAAACTGCACAAAGTCTCATCATCCTGTCGAATACGGCTGAGTCTAATTATTCCTGCGAGATGAGAAAAGGTTGATCTTCTGGAGGAAAGATGGCAATAAATTATACTGGCAATGTGTTAGGAAAGGGTCTTGAGGATCTTCCACAGGGGCCACCAGACATCAAAGAAATATAAACTTGACAGTCCCGCTTATCATTCAAGCACCTTGCTTTTTTGACTAAACTCTCATCATCCTTTTTCAAGTTTTACTTGAAAACGAAAGAGAAAATGGAGAGGAAAGTGCTGCCCCCACCCCAGAAGATTTGACGAAAGGTGGATGAACGTGACATAGATATTCAAAGTGAACCAGCCTGCTCTAAGCATGCGATTGTACATTGAGGGAGAAGGATGATGACGATGAGCAGGTGCTTGTTGCCCCTGTAGTCAGGGAGGTTCTGATTTTGTAGGGTTTCCATGAACAGCCCTAGGAAGTCTCCTTCTTTCGCAGGAACCATTCATTGTTGAAACTCATATTTGCTGGTATTTCTTTTCCATATGCTCCTTTATGTAATCCTACAAGGAACCACCCTGTACCGTCCCCAATTTTTTTGTGAACCCTTTAGGGGTTAGAAAGAAAAAAGTATTATCATCATTATTATTATTATTATTATCATTACAATGTGTAAGAAAATTTTTATAGTTTTTCATCTTTGGTCAATAAGTGTTATTTCCTCTTGGGTTCTAACTAGAAACCAAAGGAAGTGACTACTATTCCCTTCAAACTTTGCTTCTGGCACCCTGGACATCAATGTTTTGAAACTGACCTATTTCCCATTACAGATTCAGTGTTGAGTTGCTGAAGCAGAAATATCGTTATAGCAGATATTCTGCTCAAATACCACAGATTTGCTTGCTTCAAAACACTGATGTCCAGCATTGTTTGAGTGGAATAGTAGCGGTTTCCTTTGATTTCTAAATAGACGCAAACTGGAAATAGCGTTTGCTGGCCAATGACAAAAAAAATAAAATAAAAAATAAAATAAAAATTTTGTTACAGTATTATTATTATTATTATTGATATTATTATTATCATCATGTCCATATAAAGCTGCAGGGGTCGGGGATCCAATCTGATCCCACAATTCATATGACAGGGTTCAGCTTTTACAAGTGTTTTAGCTAGCAGTCATGTATCAAACATAGCACCAGTGATAGGCAAAGAGCATTGTGACTCTGAAGAATGCAGGTTCAAGCTGTAGTGCAAATGATGACGAAGATGATGATGATGATGATGATGATGACAATGGTTGATGGTGATGATGATAAAAGCAGCCTTTTTTTTTCTTTTCTGTTTTGTTTTTTCTCTCTTCTTTTTTTTTTTTTTTTTTTTGGTTGTAGCTGAGTTAGAAATGATGGAGGTGGGGAGCTGTGGGTGTGTCACCCAACCCTTCATGTGACTATTTTGACGGTTGATCACATACGTGCATGTCAGTCAATGTGTGTGTGTCTGAGTGTGTGTGTATGTATATATATATATATACACACACATATATATATACATATATATATATATGTATGTATATATATGTATGAATGTGTATTTGTATATATATATATATATATATATATATATATATATATGTATGTATGTATATGTATGTATGTATATAACTATGTATGTTTGTGCATGGGTGTATGTGTTTATATTATATATAAATGTATAAGAACTTTTAAATAAGTTCTCCACCGATAATGGTGTTTACATACCGAAAGGCTTGGTAAAAATTATTAATTGTTAATTTATTAATAAATTAATAAATCGATAAACCTTTACCCTTTTAATTGTATATATATATATATATATATATATATATATATATATATATATATATATATATATATAAAATATGCACATGCCTATTGACATATGCACACAAAACACAGCATGTATATATATATATATATATATATATGGAATTGTGCATGTACATCAATATGTGTATGTGTGTGTGTGTGTACGTCTGTCCGTGTGTCCTGAGCTGAATTTGGAAAGTATTGTGAAAGCCCTGCAGGCATAAAACTGCAACACAGAAGAAGCAAGAGGCAAGTTTTTGCAGATGTGGGGTGGGTATGTATGTGTTACATAATATATACATACATGAACATATATATACATACATACATACATATATATATATATATATAGTGGTCCTTCACCTCAGTGATATTTCCTATATCATTGGTGCAACGAGACAAGCAGTACTGTACCGAAACTACACTTAAATCTGGTCCCCATGGCTGATGAGGGGGGACTTCTTTGTTAATTCATCCGTTATCCTTTTCTGTTAATTGTTTCCATGTTCCATTTTGATTTTTCATCATACATACACACATACATTATATATATATATATATATACTGGTGTTGCCATCCGGTTTCACCAGTCCTCAGTCAAATCGTCCAACCCATGCTAGCATGGAAAGCGGACGTTAAACGATGATGATATATATATATATATGCATATTCTTTGGTGTAAGTATATATATATATACATGGACAATCTTTGGTGTGTATATATATGTGTATGTGTATATATATATATATATATATATATATATATATAATGTGTGTGTGTGTGTGTGTGTGTGTGTGTAAGAATGCATGCAGTAGGTGTACATATAAAATACAGGTAGCTAATTACAAACCTAATATCACCAGGCCAGAGAGAGTGTGTGTGTGCGTGTGTGTGTGTGTGTGTGTGTGTGCGTGCATGTGTGGTGGGGGGTAAAGTGTGTTTTATGGTATAGTCTTCTGGAAATCCATCTTCATCACGTGGTTGTAGTCCTTTAACTTTGTAGAAAGCTTCTTCAAGTAATCTTCGCTGACTCGGTTGAATTCCATGATGTCGTGTGGTTGGTCACAGAGCCAATGGTCATCGAACTGGTAGAACATGAAACCTACCATAAGGGAGACAGAGAGAGAGAGTGAGAGAAAGAAAGAAAAAACAGGGGTCAGACAGTAGTGACTGCTTGTGTAGCTACAGTTGTGTTTGTTTCTGAAGCAGTACTTGTGCTGTGTGTGTGTGTGTGTGTGTGTGTGTGTGTGTGTGTGTGTGTGTGTTGGGTAGGTATAGTTGTGTGTGTGTGTGTGTAAGTGTGTTGGGTATGGTCTTTGTGCTCTGTGCACGCATATGTATGTGTTTGTTGGATATGGTTTTTGTATTGTATGTGTGTACATGTGTATAGATGTGGTTGTGTGTGTGTGTATGTAGATGTGGTTGTGTGTGTATGTGTAGGTGTGGCTGTGTGTGTGTTTGTTGGGTATGGTTTTTGTGTTGTGTGTGTGTGTGGCTGTGCATGTGTCTCTGAGCATGTGTGTATGAAGGAGCAATAAAAAGACCAACAGAGAGAAAGAGGAGGAGAGAGAAAGAGAGACAGACAGATAGATAGATGGATAGACAGATAGATATATAGATATATAGATAGACATATAGAAAGAGAGAGAGAGAGAGAGAGAGAGAGAGAGAGAGAGAGAGATCTACTTACAGTAAGCCTCATGGAAATGTGTAATGCATGGTGCTGCTCTGCAGACATTGTAGAAGTGTAGTCGTAGCTGGCCACTTTTCAGGAGTTGAGTCAACATACTTGTTAGACTGATGCCCACAATTGCAAATGGATAACTGAGCAAAAGACACACAGACAGAAATATACTAGCAAAGGAATTTCGGAATCCACACACACACACACACGTTACATATATATATATATATATATATATATATATATATATATATATATACGACGGGCTTCTTTCAGTTTCTGTCTACCAAATCCACTCACAAGGCTTTGGTCGGCCCGTGGCTATAGTAGAAGACACTTGCCCAAGATGCCACACAGTGGGACTGAACCCAGAACCATGTGGCTGGTAAGCAAGCTACTTATTTTTTTTTTTGTCGCCCTTTCAAAGCCTAGCCAGGCTCATGGGCCCGGTTTCAATGGCGTATGTGTTCTCCCCAGCTGGACGGGATGCCAGTCCATCGCAGCGTTACTCTATATCATCATCATCATCATCGTTTAACGTCCGCTTTCCATGCTAGCATGGGTTGGACGATTTGACTGAGGACTGGTGAAACCGGATGGCAACACCAGGCTCCAATCTAATTTGGCAGAGTTTCTACAGCTGGATGCCCTTCCTAACGCCAACCACTCAGAGAGTATATATATATATATATATGTGTATGTATATGCTTGTGTGTCTGTGTTTGCCGCCCCACCAACATCGCTTGACAACCGATGTTGGTGTGTTTAAGTCCCCGTAACTTAGCAGTTCGGCACAAAGAGACCGATAGAATAAGTACTAGGCTTACAAAGAATAAGTCCTGGGGGTCGATTTGCTCGACTATAAAGGCGGTGCTCCAGCATGGCCGCAGTCAAATGACTTGAAACAAGTAAAAGCGAGTAAATAGTATATTGAACACACCTACACAAGGTGTTTTACCAGTTCGCGGTCGGGCTGCATTTTGTAGGCAAAAGAGAATGTACTCTCATCAATTTGTCTGGTTTTAAAATACCTGGAAGTCATCAGGTGTTGTTATGTGAGCAAATGATGATGGTGGTGATGATGGTGATATGAGCAAGGTTACAATATTTACCACACAAACATATATTGCCATATAAAGATAATCTTACTTACCCACATCCTGGATGAAGCGAATGAGAATACACCTGCCGTGCTTCATTTGGATAATTTACAACAAAATACCTGAAAATAATAATAGTAGCAGTAGCAGTAGTAGCAGCAGCAGCAGCAGCAGTAGTAGTAGTAGTAGTAGTAGTAGTAGTAGTGGCCTGTTATAGCAGGGGAGAAAACTCATATGGTGACATAATGCATCTACAGTGTGCTAAAGGTCAATATTAGGCTCTAGGCCACAAATTCGGGGGCAGAGAAAGGTAGAAAGAATGAGGGGGGGGGGGTGAGGAGAAACAGGGGAAGATGTAGATATATACTTACCAGAGTTGTGTGAGGCCCAGCATACCCATACCTCTGAGGTCTGTATAGGGTTGGTTGCCTTGGAAACCAATGTCGACCCATTGTTTACTCTTGAGACCGGTAAGATGGACATCTGGCTGTAGGATGTTCCAGATCTGGGGGAAAACAACAGAAAGATGAAAACAAATGTTGAGATTGAGTGTGTGTGTGCACAAGTGTTTGTGTGTGTGTGTGTGTGTGTGAGAGAGAGTGGGGGGGGGGGCGTGTGTATGTGTACCAAAGATCATGAGAAATACAAAACAAATGTAGTCAGAAGTTGTAACTTTTGGCACATGTACCTATATATGCACATATATATATACACACATGCACACACATACCTACACACACACACATCACATAAACATTTATATATACATACAGACATGCATATATATATATATAAACCTATGCACATATACATACACACATATATATACCTGTGCACATACACATACACACACACATATATATACCTATGCACATATACATATACACTGAACTCTGCTTGCGAAGACCTGTTGAGGCAAGTGAAATCGAAATCGAACCAAATTCGACGACTGGCACCCATGCCAACCAACCTTTCCTTCATTGGACACTAAACTCTGCCTGCAAAGACCTGTTGGGGCAATCGAAATGAAACCAAATTCGACGACTGGCACCCGTGCCAGTGGAGTGCTAACAGCACCGTCCGAGCGTGATCATTGCCAGAGCAGCTGTCTGGCTTCCGTGCCGGTGACAAGTAAAAAGCACCATTTGAGCGTGATCGTTACCAGCATCGCCTTACTGGCACTTGAACAAGTTGACAAGAGGTTGGCCAGAGAGGAAAGTATTTGTCTCTAAGCCTTTCAAGCGAAGTCCACCATACACATTCTTTCGCCATGGCCACCAGTATGATGAAGGAAAGTGGTGTGGCAATATTTACGATAGACTTGGCTAATGACTATAATGAGATAAGTGGGTCGTACCTGATACAAATAGCTTTCGTAGTCTGACAGTTTGTCTGTGTGTTGCTGACGTCGGATAATTTCAATCGTATTGATGAGATGATTGTAGCCAATAATCTGGGACATCCTCAGAGTCAACTCAGCACAGAGCCTGGAATAATAATAATAATAATAATAATAATAATAATAATAATAATAATAATAATGATAATAATAATAATAATAGTAATAATAATAATAAGTTGTGGCGTGCAAGAGAGACGATTGCGCTGGTATGGACATGTGGTGAGAATGGAGGAGGATAGCTGCGTGAAAAAGTGCCACACCCTAACAGTTGAGGGAACCCGTGGAAGAGGTAGGCCCAGGAAGACCTGGGCTGAGGTGGTGAGGCAAGACCTTCGTACATTGGGCCTCACCGAGGCGATGACTACTGACCGAGACCTTTGGAAATGTGCTGTGCGTGAGAAGACCCGGCAAGCCAAGTAAGATCGTTGCCAGTGCCCCTGGACTGGCTCTTGTGCGGGTGGCACATGAGATGCACCATTTTGAGCGTGGCCATTGCCAGTACCGCCTGACTGGCTCCTGTAGGATTTTCGAGCGAGATCGTTGCCAGTGCCCCTGGACTGGCTTGTGCGGGTGGCACATAAAAGACACCATTTCGAGCGTGGCCGTTTTCGTGCGGGTGACACGTAAAAGCACCCACTACACTCTCTGAGTGGTTGGCGTTAGGAAGGGCTGTAGAAACTCTGCCAAATCAGACTGGAGCCCGGTGTTGCCATCCGGTTTCACCAGTCCTCAGTCAAATCGTCCAACCCATGCTAGCATGGAAAGCGGACGTTAAACGATGATGATGAATAATAATGAATATAAAGTTTAGAATGGTACAACAATGCACTATAAAACAAAAAATGGACTATATACCTGTTGTAATTTGGTTATCTATAGTTCGATGATATTTCGGAATTACAATTCTTTCTTCAGATAAGAATATCTAAGAATATCTGAAGAATATCTGAAGAATATCTGAAGAATATCTAAGAATATCTGAAGAAGGAATTGTAATTCCGAAATATCATCGGACTATAGGTAACCAAATTACAACAGGTATATAGTCCATTTTTTGTTCTATAGTGCATTGTTGTAGTGGAGGCACAATGGCCCAGTGGTTAGTAGATCTGGTAGAAACAGCAGCCAGATCTCCCTCAAATCACACCCTACTGTCTTATGTATGTATATTCATATGTATGTCCTAATGAGGGAGACCTCTACATGGTAGCTAGACATGCTAGAAATAGCACCCAAATCTTCCTCAAATCACACCCTACTGTCTCATGTATGTGTATATGTATGTATGAGTCAATGAGGGAGACCTCTACATGGTAGCTAGACCTGCTAGAAATAACAGCCAAATATACCTCAAATCACACCCTACTCTCTTATCTATGTATGTATGTATGTATGAGCCAATGAGGGAGACCTCTACATGGTAGCTAGACCTGCTAGAAATAGCAACCAAATCTTCCTCAAATCGCACCCAACTATCTTAAACATGTATATCAGAGCCAGCGAGGGAGACCTCTACATGGTAACTAGACTCGCTAGAAGTAGCAGCCAAATATACCTCGAATGACACCTAACTGTATTCGACAAAAAAACAAAAAAAAACAAAACGTATAATTAGTTCCTGCATTCTTTACAGAAACATAACTAAGGGTCGCGGTTGGATTGTCTTAAGATCACAGGACCTATTCGAACAGGGCTGACCTGGGGTTAAAACAACAACAACAACAACAACGACGACGACGACGACGGCCGCCATCAGAACGACCATAACCGCGTCCCCATGGCAACCACAGACGGCCTGGCAAATAACGTACCCACATTTAAAAGATGAGCAACTGCTATCATGGGGCATTCCTCGAAAAAATTCAACCACCGAAATAAGTAAATAAATGAATAATTAATCACATGATACAACGTAGTCTTAGATACATTGTTTACGTGTTTATTATTATTATAAGGAACGCTTTGGATCACAGGTCGACGTGTGGTGTTGAGAAGAAGGATCTATTTATTGGTGACTCGGGGTTAAAAACGAAAAAGAACCATATTTAATGGTGTACAACGCACGCGGTTTTTGCAACCCCCCCCCCCCCACCCACAAGGTCTCACATGCGATGCTGGCCCCTCATATCGTCGTGAGATCGCCAATTCAATACACTCCCATCTATGCCATCAAAGGGGAAAGCAAAATGGATCACAGTAAAGCAATGAAAGGCTGTAAGCTTTAAAGCTAATCAAAATGTGGAGGAAGGGAGATAATCCAGAGACTTCATCGTATATTCGCTTTGACTCTTTTACTTGTTTGTCATTTGACTGCGGCCATGCTGGAGCATCGCCTTTTAGTCGAGCAAATCGACCCCAGGACTAATTCTTTAGATGCCTAGTACTTATTCTATCGGTCTCTTTTTTGCCGAACCGCTAAGTTACGGGGACCTAAACACACCACCATCGGTTGTCAAGCGATGTTGGGGGGACAAACACAGACACACAAACACACATACATATATATATATATATATATGTATATATACGACGGGCTTCTTTTTCAGTTTCCGTCAACCAAATCCACTCACAGGGCTTTGGTCGGCCCGATGCTATAGTAGAAGGCACTTGGCCAAGCTGCCACGCAGTGGGAATGAACCCGGAACTATGTGGTTGGTAAGCAAGCTTCTTACCACTCCGGCCACCATATATATATATATATATATATATATATATATATATATATATATATATATATATATATATATATATATATATATATATATACATATATATATATATATACATATATAAGACAGGCTTCTTTCAGTTTCTGTCTACCAAATCCACTCACAAGGCTTTGGTCGGCCCGAGGCTATAGTAGAAGACACTTGGCCAAGGTGCCACGCAGTGGGAATGAACCATATATATATACATATATAAGACAAGCTTCTTTCAGTTTCCGTCTACCAAATCCACACACTTGGCCAAGGTGCCACGCAGTGGGAATGAACCCAGAACTATGTGGTTGGTAAGCAAGCTACTTACCACACAGCCACTCCTGCGCTTATATATAATAATTTCTCCTGAAGGAAAAAAATAATAACATACTAATTTGAAACGAAGAACGTAAATATAATAAATAAAACCTCATAGCCTTGTAATATATTAATATACGGATATTAACGCAAATTAATGGTAGAACAAGGTACAAGATATTTTGTTGAGAAATAATA
>NC_142957.1:18079455-18083911 GCF_046866305.1 Octopus bimaculoides
TGTCCTTGTAAGGTTGTGTGCTCAATTCCCGGTAATGCATTAAGTCCTTGAGCAAGAGACTTTATTTTCATATTGCTCCAGTTCCCTCAGCTGGCAAAAATGAGTTGTACCTGTAATTCAAAAGGAGCCAGCCTTGTCACATGTCTGTGGAGTACTCAGCCACTTGCACGTTAATTTCGCAAGCAGGCTGCTCCGTTGATTGGATCAACTGGAACCCTTGTCATTACAACCAACGAAGGGCCAGTTTTTTTCTGAAAGTGCATGGCTTAGTGGTTACGGCATTTTACTCACAACTGCAAGGTCACGAGTTCCAATTCCCAGCAAGACGCTTTGACATTACTTCAGTCCACTCAGCTGGCACAATTGAGTAGTACCAGTAATTCAAAGGGGCCGGCCTTATCACATTCTGTGTCACGTTGAATCTCCCAGAGAACTATGTTAAGGTACACATGGTCTGTGGAGCACTCAGCCACACAAGCAGGCTGCTCCGCTGACGGGATCAACTGGAACCCTCCTCATCATAACCAACGAAGGGCTAGATTTTTCAGAAGGTGCATGGCTCATTGCTTAGGGTATTCACTCACAATTGTGAGGTCATGAGTTCAATTCCTGGCTACACATTGTCTCCTTGAGCAAGACACTTTATTTCACATTACTCCAGCCCACTCAGCTGGCACAATTGAGTAGTACCTGTAATTCAAAGGGACCAGCCTTATCACATTCTGTGCCATGCTGAATTTCCTTAAGAACTACATGAAAGGTATGCATGTCTGTGGAGCACTCAGCCACTTGCATGTTAATTTCACAAGCAGGCGGCTCAGCTGACGGGATCAACTGGAGCCCTCATCATCATAACCAACGAAGGGCCAGGTTTTTCGGAAGGTGCATGGCTTATTGCTTAGGAAATTTATTTTATCGACTCCCCCAAACGATAAGAGACAAGGATTTGAACTCAAAACGTACAGAGCCGGAAGAAATACTGCCAAACATACCAACGATTCTATTCTCCCGATCATCCAGCCTCGACCCTAGTATCTGACTGGTATCTCATTTTATCGACTCCGAAAGGACGAAAGGTAAAACCAAGCGTACCTGTCAGCAAACACACTTCTCGTATATATATATTAATTCACTAATGACGATCGGGGTATCAAATCTGGCTACAAAATACAACAATCGAGAAATACATTGTTTTTATCAGTTATTTTCTCGAGATTTCATGCAGTAGAAAGATTAAAAGTGCCGGTCTAAGGGAAATTTTCTATAAAATGAAAGCCGAAGATATTATTTCATGGGATACATTTAACTTTTATAACTACAAGTATTAACAGACTATATATATATATATATATATATATATATATATATATATATATATATATATTTGTATTTATAGATCTCTACCAAATATTTGGTAAAAAATATTGTACCTGTTATCAACGTAGCAAAATTCTCATATGAAAGGTTGTTTATCATACAATTTTGTGTGCATATCAATTTAAATAAGAGCTATAACGCGATCTATCGTAAAAACTTTATATATATATATATATATATATATATATATATATATATATATATATATATATATATATATATATATATATATATATATATATATATATATATATATATATATGTATATATATATGTATATATATATATGTATATATATATGTATATATATATATATGTATATATATATATATGTATATATATATGTATATATATATATATGTATATATATATATATATGTATATATATATATATGTATATATATATATATGTATATATATATATATGTATATATATATATATGTATATATATATATATGTATATATATATATATGTATATATATATATATATATATATATATATATATATATATATGTATATGTATATATATATATATATATATATATATATATATATGTATATGTATATGTATATATATATATATATATATATATATATATATATGTATATGTATATGTATATATATATATATATATATATATATATATATATATATATATATATATATATGTATATATATATATGTATATATATATATGTATATATATATATATATATATATATATATATATATATGTATATATATATATATATATATATATATATATATATATATATATGTATATATATATATATATATATATATATATATATATATATATATATATATATATATATATATGAATATATATATATATATATATATATATATATATATATGAATATATATATATATATGAATATATATATATATATATATATATATATATATATATATATATATATATATATATATATGAATATTTATTTATTTATTTATGTGTTTCAGCCAAGTGGCTGCGGTCATGCTGGTGCACCACCGTGATTTTCACGTTCTTTGCATGGCTCTTCTCCCCCACCTGACATGGTCCAATCAAGAGTTTTGATGGCACATCTGGTGTATAAGAGAATTTGACACAGCTGCCTAAACTGCGTCTCATTACGAGCCATTGGTTCGTCTAGTATCGTGGAGAGGAAAGCGTCAAGTTTTGTCTTGAAGACCTCCGCATCCATGTCTTGCATGTCTCTCAAATGTTTTGGCAGGGCATTGAAGAGCTGAGGTCCTCTGAAACCGAGGCTGCTGCAGTATCTCGTTCTTATGTGAGATGCAGTGGACGGTACCTTTGGCACCATGCAGTGGCGACCCGTGCGGGCATTCCTGTAGTACTTGATACCAAAGTTTGGCACCAGTCCTTCCAGTATTTTCCATATGTATATTATTACATATCTCTCCCGCCTGCGCTCCAGGGAGTAGAGACCTAGTGCCTTCAGTCGCTCCCTGTAGTTCATCTGTTGGACTGTGGCGATCTTTTTTGTATAGTGCCGCTGAATTGCCTCGAGTTCTGCTGTATATATATATATGTATATATATATATATGTATATATATATATATATATATATATATATATATATATATATATATATCTATGTATATATATATATATGTATATATATATATTTATATATATATATATATATATATATCATCATCATCATCGTTTAACGTCCGCTTTCCATGCTAGCATGGGTTGGACGATTTGACTGAGGACTGGTGAAACCGGATGGCAACACCAGGCTCCAGTCTGATTTGGCAGAGTTTCTACAGCTGGATGCCCTTCCTAACGCCAACCACTCAGAGAGTGTAGTGGGTGCTTTTACGTGTCACCCGCACGAAAACGGCCACGCTCGAAATGGTGTCTTTTATGTGCCACCCGCACAAGCCAGTCCAGGGGCACTGGCAACGATCTCGCTCGAAAATCCTACAGGAGCCAGTCAGGCGGTACTGGCAACGGCCACGCTCAAAATGGTGCATCTCATGTGCCACCCGCACAAGAACCAGTCCAGGGGCACTGGCAACGATCTTACTTGGCTTGCGGGTCTTCTCACGCACAGCCCATTTCCAAAGGTCTCGGTCCGTAGTCATCGCCTCGGTGAGGCCCAATGTACGAAGGTCTTGCCTCACCACCTCAGCCCAGGTCTTCCTGGGCCTACCTCTTCCACGGGTTCCCTCAACTGTTAGGGTTGTGGCACTTTTTCACGCAGCTATCCTCCTCCATTCTCACCACATGTCCATACCAGCGCAATCGTCTCTCTTGCACGCCACAACTGATGCTTCTAATGTTCAGCTTTTCTCTCAAGATACTTACACTCTGACGGGTATTCACATTGACATTACACATCCAACGGAGCATACTGGCTTCATTCCTTGCGAGCTTACGTATGTCCTCAGCAGTTACAGCCCATGTTTCACTGCCATGTAGCATGGTTGTTCGTACGCATGCGTCATACAGTCTGCCTTTTACTCTGAGTGAGAGTCCCTTTGTCGCCAGCAGGGGTAAGAGCTCTCTAAACTTTGCCCAGGCTATTCTTATTCTAGCAGCTACACTTTCAGCGCACCCACCCCCACTACTAACTTGGTCGCCCAGATAGCGGAAGCTATCGACTACCTCTAGTTTTTCACCCTGGAATGAGATAGAAGTTGTTTCCTATATATATATATATATATATATGTATATATATGTATATATATATATATATATATATATATATATATATATATATATATATATGTAATATATATATATATATATATATATATATATATATATATATATATATATATATATGTATATATATATATATATATATATGTATATATATATATATATATATATATATATATATATATATATATATATATATATATATATATATATATATATATATATATACATATATATATATATATATGTATATATATATATATATATATATATATACATATATATATATATATATATATATACATATATATATATATATATATATATATGTATATATATGTATATATATATTATATATATATATATATATATA
>NC_142957.1:18084411-18096911 GCF_046866305.1 Octopus bimaculoides
TAAAACAACCATAAAATGACAGATGCTGCTTCTGCAACTAGAAGAAATTTTATTAACCCCTATTTCTGTAATTAAACCAATTTACTCTTTTACTTGTTTCAGTCATTTGCCTTTAGTCGAGCAAATCGACCCCCAGGACTTATTCTTTGTAAGCCTGGTACTTATTCTATCGGTCTCTCTTTTGCCGAACTGGAAAATGGAGTTTAAATGATAATGATGATTATTATCATAGGAATTTTGTAATATTTCTGCTGTTGTATGTATATATAATTTTCTCTAGTTTTCACTGTTTGTCTTTTATTTCAGAATACCAAGCATCAGAGTTTGGAATTGCGGTGAAATAACTTTCCCTGACTGAGTTTACGAATGAAACCTCCCTTGTTCTCTTTCTGGAGAAATATACAGAGCGCGACTGAAGTTTGCAAATGTATTCATGTATTGACTAAAATCACAGCTGACGAAATACAGCAAACGAAATGTTTGTTATGAATAAAACATACAACCAGAAAGAAGAAAGATATCACTGAATCGTATTGTGGAGAGAAAGAGACAAAAAAGAAAACATGGAAAATGAATTGCGTGAGGAGAAAGTCAAATGTGAGCAAGAATCAGAGAGATGTGATTTTCCAGATGAGACAACGAAAAATACAGAAGAGCCATCATTTCCCTGCGAGATTTGTAACAAAACATTTAATCAGAAACGTAAACTCACTATACACAAGCGGACCCATACAGGCGAGAGACCATATCACTGTGATATCTGTGGCAGAATGTTCTCGAAAACTAGCCACTTGAGTCGGCACAAATATATTCATACCGGAGAGAAACCATACGAGTGTGATATCTGTGGTAAATTATTTACGGTGGTAAGTAACTTGAGTAGACATAAGCGTATACATACGGGAGAGAAACCACACCACTGTGATATCTGTGGGAAGGCGTTCTCTGAAGCAAGTAACTTGACTAGACATATACGCATACATACGGGAGAGAAGCCATATCACTGCGATATTTGTGGTAAATCATTCACCACAGATGGCGACTTAACTCGGCACAAGCGCATTCATACAGGAGAGAAACCATATCACTGTGATATCTGTGGTAAATCTTACTCTCAGAATTATGACTTAACTGTACACAGACGAGTTCATACAGGAGAAAAGCCATATCACTGTAATACCTGCGGTAAGTCATTCACTCAGAATCATGATTTAACTATACACGAACATATTCATACGGGAGAGAAACCATATCACTGTGGTATTTGTGGCAAGGTGTTCACTGTAGTAAGCAACTTAACTAGACACAAACGCATTCATACAGGAGAGAAACCATATCATTGTGATATCTGTGGTAAGTCGTTCTCTCAGAATTATCAGTTAACTAGCCATATATACGTTCATACGGGAGAGAAGCCATATCATTGTGATATCTGTGGGAAATCATACCCTGAGGGAAGCACCTTAAATAAACACAGACGTATTCACACAGGAGAGAAACCATATCATTGTGTTATCTGTGGTAAATCATTCTCACAATTAAGTTACTTAACTCGACACAAATACAGTCACACAGGAGAGAAGCCATATCGCTGTGATATCTGTGGTAAATCTATGTCCTCTCTAACTAACTTAACTAATCACAGGCATATTCACACAGGGGAAAAACCATATCAGTGTGATATCTGTGGTAAGTCCTTTTCCGATGGGAGTCACTTGGCTGGGCACAAACGCATTCATACAGGAGAGAAACCATACCCTTGTGATATCTGTGGTAAATCGTTCTCTGAAAGAAGTAACTTGACTAAGCACAAACGTGTTCACACAGGAGAGAAACCACATCACTGTGATATCTGTGGAAGATCTTTCTCTCAGAAAATTCACTTAACTACTCACAAATACATGCATACAGGTGAGAAGCCATATCCATGCGATATCTGTGGTAGATCATTCTCATCTGGGAGTCACCTAACTAAGCATTATCGTATTCACACGGGAGAAAAACCATATCAGTGTGACATCTGCGGTAAAGCTTTCTCCAGACGAAGTACCTTGATTTCGCATAAATACATCCATACAGGTGAAAAGCCGAATCACAGTGATAAATCATCGTCTGTGAGGAATGCCTTGACCGATTACAGACAAATCCATACAGGTGAGAAACCTTATCCGTGTGATACCTGTGGTAAATCATTCTCTGCAAGAAGCCATTTGACTATACACAAACGTGTTCATACAGGAGAGAAGCCATATCACTGTGATATCTGTGGTAAATCGTTTTCTGTAAGCAACCATTTTGGTGGCATTTGAACTAAGAACCTAAGGACTGACAAAATGCTGCCAAACAATTTGCCCAGGGTGCTAACAATTCTGCCAGCTCACCTTAATAATAATAATAATAATAATAAATTTTGACACAGGGCCAGCAATTTTGGGGGAGGGCATGAATCGATTGCGTTGGCCCTGGTGTTCAACTGGTACTTAATTTATCGACCCTAAAAAAGGATGAAAGATAAAGTCGACCTCGGCGGAATTTGAGCTCAGAACAAAGACAAACAAAATGCCACGAAGCATTCTTGCCTAGTATGTTAACAATTCTGCTAGCTTATTGCTTTAATAACAACAAGAACAACAACAACAGATTAACTTGAGACACAATGTCAAGGTCAACTCCACACCAAACAAACAAACAAAAAACCCAAGAAATAGCAAAATAAAATGTTAAAAATACAACCTCCTCTCTTCCTGTTTTTCACCATTGTGGGCCAATGAGAAAGCCTCTATAGGATTAATTGATATGCTAGAAATAGCAGTTAAGTTACAGGCTGTTGTCATAAAAATAGGAAGGACTGATTGGATAATGTAGTCAATGGGATGGTCACAGCTGGAGCATATTTAATCAGAACTGACATGGAAGTTAAACATGACACCAGCAATATGTAGTCCTAGATGCACTATGCCTGAATAAGAGATGGGATGGTTACAGCTGAAACATCTTTGGTCCTAGGTCTGCTGGATCAGGACTGGCCTGGGGTTAAACAACAATAAAGAAGGACACATTAAATAATGTAGTCCTAGATACACTATGTCTGACTAAAAGACAGGATGGTCATAGTTGAAACATCTTTGATCATAGGTCTCCTGGATCAGGACTGACCTGGGGTTAAACAATAACAGGGAAAGTCACATTAGATAATGTAGTCCTAGGTATGCTACAAATGTAAGACAGGAGAGTCACAGCTGGAACGTCTGATCTAACTGAAGCTGACCAAGGCCTCAACAACAACAGGGAATCTCTCTGGTTATTCAACCTGCTAGAAATAGCAGCAATACCATTAAAACAAAGGACAAACGAGACAACAGAGTCCTCCCACTTCTCTAATACTTTGTCCCCCCAGCATAAAGCTGACCACCACCCCTAACTCCTTCCAGGGTTTATCATCCTGTAAATCGGAATGGTAACATCAACAGTTCTGGTGCCATGAAAAAAGTACCCAGAATACACTGTGGCAGTTGACATTAGGAAGGGCCCCCAGCCATAGAAACCATATTAAATAAGAAACGTTAGGAAAAAAAATAGGGGGCGGCAAGCTGTCCAAAAACGTTAGGGGGCCGGGCGAAATGCTTAGCGTTATTTCGTCTGCCGCTACGTTCTGAGTTCAAATTCCGCCGAGGTCGACTTTGCTTTTCATCCTTTCGGGGGGTTGATTAAATAAGTACCAGTTATGCACTGGCGTTGATATAATCGACTTAATTCGTTTGTCTGCCTTTGTTTGTCCTCTCTGTGTGTAGCCCCTTGTGAGCAGTAAAGAAATAAGGGAGGAATTTCAACCATGTTTCGTGGTCTGCTACCACAACAGCTCCTTTATAGGATCCAGTTAGCTCAAGACATCATCAGGAGGAACCACGTCCGGTTTCGGCCCCTACTCCTCTACCGTTTTGACGTGGCGGGGCCACCCCCTTTCGGAGGTGTCTTCAGCTCTGGTGTTGGGTGCATGTCTTCTTTCTTCTATTCCCTGGCCTCTTCGATGCAGCACCAACGTCTGACCATACTAAAGCAGACATTGGGGGTCACAATGCAATGCAGTCCCTGGTGCCAGTGGTCCCTGTGAAACTGTCCAGACTCATGGCAGCATGGAACACAGACAGCAGATGATGATGATGATGATGATGATGAATTAGGGTAATAAATTGTCTGTTAGCTGTCCAATTGTGGAGGATGTGGCGGCAGAGGTGGAGGAGGTAATGTGGCTGACTTATGGCTAAACGGATAAGAACAACGGTGACTGCGACAGCAGCAGTACTTGAATTACAATGAATGCAAATGTTTGTTTTGCGTCTAATATAATCCCAGATTAAGCTGCTACTCTGCCATGATGTTATGAAAATTCAATAGGTAGACGGACGGACAGACAGACAAGGCAACCAAGACGTTCACATTTGTCACTTGTGAGGCCTCAGTTTACCAAATGCTACAACAGAAGCGAGTTGGCACAAAGTGTCATACAGAGGGACGGAACCTGAAAGCACAGAATTGGGGAAATTAACCCCTCACACAACCACGCTTCTAGCTTCCACAAATTTCTGAAAATATTTCAGCAAAATTCATTTCCTTACAGATGTGTGTGTGTGTGTGTGTGATCTTTTGACGTCCTATATGATGCTATAGTTTAGGAGCTGGGTGGGGGGATGGGCACATGTTAAACAAACACTTAGAGATCTGCTTTCATAAACAGAAAAAAAGCTTCAAAACACTTGCTGTATGAAATCACTTGACCTACAAGAAATAGCAGCAGAATTCCCAACATAGCTTAACGTTTTTAAACAAAGAACAGGAGACAATGTAATCTTAGACACAGGTCTAAAAGTGGGATGGTCATCATTGGAGTGCCTACAATCACTAGTCTACTCCAGTGGTGCTGTCCTGGGGCTAAACAACAGCAGCACTGGCATTGCCACTACAATCATCATCATCATCAAAAATAATTTGGGAGTCAGTACATAGTTGTTTGACCTGGTAGAAATAGCAGCCAAATCTCCCTCAAATCACACCCTACTCTTTTATGTATGTAAGTACGAGCCAATGAGTGAGGACACCTGCGCTGGATTATCTTCGTTTGTGGGCGTATACAGCATGTGTGTGTGTATAGTAGTTGCTAGCACTTTATTTAATCCTGCCAGCACCTGGTCAGCCTCAATCCAGTTGCCTTGTGATCACAAATGCTCCAGCTGAGACCAGCTGTGTCCATCAATCCTTTTTTTATATACAGTATGTGCATGTGTGTGTGTGTGTATATATATATATATATATATATATATATCATCATCATCATCATCATTTAACGTCCGCTTTCCATGCTAGCATGGGTTGGACGATTTGACTGAGGACTGGTGAAACCAGATGGCAACACCAGGCTCCAATCTAATTTGGCAGAGTTTCTACAGCTGGATGCACTTCCTAACGCCTATATATATATATACACACACACACACACTATATCTATGGTGTACAAACACTAATACATACACAAATATATATACATATATATATATATATTATATATTTTCTTCCAGTTTCCATCTACCAAATCCACTCACAAGGTTTTGGTTGGCTCGGGGCTATAGTACTTGCCCAAGGTATTACACAGTGGGACTGAACCTGGAACCATGTGATTGGGAAGTAAGCTTCTCACCACACAGCCATGTCTACACCTACATATGCGTATATATATATATATATATATATATATATATATATATATATATATATACATATATATATATATATATATATATATATATATATATATACATATATATATACATATATATATACACATACACAGTTTTGCATGCTTTGCACAGTTTCCAGCTTCCAAGATACAACGTGATGATCTTAAAAATCAATGAATCACAAACACTACTTCTCCCTAAAACAGAAAAGAACCAGAACTTACCATACTATTGTATAAAATCCTTGAATCTCAGTAAGACTCGCTCTCTTTTTTTACAGTAGGGGCTGCATATGCCTATGTAGAGATTTATATACAGTTCCAAGTGTGTGTGTGTATATATATATATTTTTATATAGATTTATACACTTTTATCTGTAAAATTCCAAAGACATAATCATAATTTCCGTTATTTAGGCAAATCCCAAATTAATCCAATTCGTTTGTTGTAATCCAATATTCCAAATGAGATTCTTTAATTAAAAAGAAATAGAAATGTATAAATTAATTGCAGTATTAAATTAATTCAGATTTTTAAAAAATATCATATTTAAAAAAAAAACTTCAATTTCAAAACCAGCGACATTTTTAATAATTTGTAGTATAGGCAAAAAGCTTGAAATTTTGTGAGGAGGGGCTAGTTGATAATATCAATCTCAGTGCCTAACTGGTACTTATTTATCAACCCCAAAACGATGAAAGGCAGAATAAACCTCAGTGGAATTTGAACTCAGAACGCAAAGTCGTAAGAAATACTGCTAAGCATTTTGTCCAGCATGCCAATGATTCTGCCAGAATTTGGTTTTCATAAGAATCCTTTCAAGTTTAGAAACATTCGGTAAATACTTGAAACAAGTGGGATTCATTTCAGTTTCAGAAGTGACACGAGTACGTGACAATTGATAAGCTGTAGCAACAGGGAGCGGTGGGGGTGAAGAAATTCGTTTTGCCAAGACTCTGGAGTACATTGCATGATTTTAACAGGATACATTTATAAAACATCTTCCCCTTGTGAGTACACACACACATATATATATAATAATATATAATTATACTGCAAGTCACAATGTTCTCCTTCACATTGCTGTCGCTTTCTGTTGATACCAACTTGCAGGTTAGGCGAGCAGGCCAACACTCACCCTGAATGGAATGCCAGTCCATTGCAGCGTTCACCTATTTACAGTTGAGCAGACTGAAACAGGGTGGAATGAAGTGTTCTGCTCAAGAAAACAACACATCACCGGTCTGAGAATTGAAACCATGATCCTGTGATCATGAGTACCACACCCTTAACCAATAGGCCATGTGCCTTCACATATACAGAATATATAGTTCTTTTTGGGAAGAACATTGGTTTTGGAAACATATTCTCTCTGAGTGGTTGGCGTTAGGAAGGGCATCCAGCTGTAGAAACTCTGCCAAATTTAGATTGGAGCCTGGTGTTGCCATCCGGTTTCACCAGTCCTCAGTCAAATCGTCCAACCCATGCTAGCATGGAAAGCGGACGTTAAACGACGATGATGATGATGATGATGATTCTATAAATAACAGTGTAATCCAAAGAGGCCTTTTTTTTCAGCTCAATATTTACCCAATGTTATTTATAGCTTATCTGCTTTGAGATCCACTATTCCGAAAAATAATTATTTCATGTTCTCTTGAAGTTTATAAATCCTTCTGGTGTCAACGAGAACAGATAACTGTTATCTGACCTCATTAAGATAAAACAAAACAAAAAAAAAATCCATAATTTTTAGCACAAAATACATAAAGCACTCATTTCATCATGGTTAGAGTTGTAAGTATTGTTTTAATAATAGCAATAATTATATTTAGATATGTATGTATATTATATATATATATATATATCTATACTATATATAAAACAGAGATGTGTGTGTAATCGCTTATCACGTGAAAACGGCTTCACCATTTACTTCCATACTTGTATATATATATATATTGACAGTAATGGTAAGACAAAAGAATGAAAGAGACCTTGATATTATGTAAATAGAGGAATTTATCTGTAAATATATGTGACAATTATTCGGTAGCCATGACATCCGAAACTCGGAGCTTTATCATGGCTACCAAATAATTGTCACATATTATATCTACAGATATATCTACAGATATATATATATATATATATATATATATATATATATATATATATATATATATATATATATATATATGTATATATATATATATATATATATATGAAAAGTCAAAGCAAGGAGACAGATACATATGCATATACACGACAGGCTTCTTTCAGTTTCCATCTACCAAATCCAAAGACAACGCTTTGGTCAGTCCAAAGCTACAGTAGAAGACACTTGGCCACGGTGTCATGCAGTAGGACTGAACCCCAGGGATCAACAATTTGGTCTCCAAGTTCTAGGTGGACAACAGTGTGAAACCTACACTTTGTTGGCCCCATGTATCCCTTAAGGTGAAGGCACGTGGTTGAGTGGCTAGGGTAATTGGCTCGTGATCCTAAAGTCAGGAGTTCAATTCCCAGCAGCATGTTGTTTCCTTAAGCAAGATGTTTTATTTCACATTGCTCCAGTCCACTCAGCTGACAAAAATGAGGTGTGCCTGAAATTCAAAGGGACCAGCTTTCTCATATTTTGTATCATGCAATGGAAGCAGCTCTATAGTAAAAATACTATGAACATAACAATGTATGTGTGTAGTTGAATTTGCAGTGCTCATCCATTTACACGTTCGTTTCACAAGCAGGCTGTTCCATGGATTGGATCAACTGGAACCCCATGTCGTCATCGTAAATAAGAGAGAGCCAGTCAGGGTTTGCGACAGGGGCCTCAGCTGCAGAGACAAACCTGAGGGTTGCACCTGCTTGTTTGTTGGCCTCAATGCATGCATGTCATATGAGCATGTTTGATTCGTGCTGAACTGAGGACCATCACATCATGTTGGTCCTTGATTGACAAAGAAACAGGCTGGACATTGGAGAGAGTACAACATGTCCAGACTGCAGCACTGACCACTGCACGTGATGATATGCAATATGATACTCGACTGACCAATAGAAACACACTGCAAAATGGAGACAGCTTAGACTACCACACAGCAACGTGTGTGTGTGTGTGTGTGTGTGTGTAGGGATTCTCATAACCTAGCAGGTGATGAGACAAAGGCATTTTCACAGACCCAGAGCCTTATTTAACGAGGATTATAACCCAGGTGATAATTTGTGACTCCTTCACACCAGTACTTGTGTGTGTGTGTCAATGTATGCATAGAAATGTGTGTATATAAGCGTTTATACGTGTATGTATCTTGACATGTGGTTATGTCCATACGCATGTCTATGCACACACCACACGTTTGTGTGTGTGTGTGTAGGCGAAAGTAAAGAATACGTACACTCGGTGTTCAGGGTTAGGGGTCTAGTGTTAAGGTTTTTGTTACGCCGAAAACGGGTGGTGTATGTATTCTGAACCTCTGCCATGTGTGTGTATTTATGAGAACTATAAAGATTCCTTCATTGATATAAAAATGAGAGAGAGAGAGACAAGAGAGGGGGGAAAGAGTGCGAAAACAAGATAAGGTTTAGTACGTATTATTGACGAGAAAGCTAAGCATTTGCAAATATATACTTATGAGGGGAAACACCTAAACTTGTGGTCGTTTCGAGATGTCTTTTCCTACTTTACATCGTTTTTTATTTTTTTATTTTTGTAAGAAATTAACGGAAAAAAATAAATAAATCTCAACTCTGAACCGATCTATCCGTCTTCCACGTCGGCCTCATCGGACGGATTTCAAAGCATAAAAAAATAAAGGACACAAAAACACTGGACGATCAAATGAAGCAAACGTGAAAACACGAAGAAACCGTTTATTAACAGATATAAAAGCTAATAAAGTTTTTTTTTTTATAAATGATATTTCGTGTTACGTCGGTTTGCGAGTAAAACCAATTACCGACGTAAGTTGAGGTATACGTGTGTATACATGCACACTTAATTGGAAAGAGACAATTGTTTAATGCAAAGTCGGTTAGTTGTGAATGGGCGGGCATGGCTGAAGGGCCCACGAGGCTTTCCAGCTGGGACCATCCTGTCTTGTTATTTTTTCCTTGCCAGGGTACTAAGGACTTATTTATTATCCAATACTTTCCTGTTTTAAGACAGCTGCTATTTCTAGCGGATCCCATCGCTGGCTCGGGGAAAGTAGGTAAGAGAAGAAAGCGGGAGTGTGTGTGGGGGGGGAGAAGTGAAAGGTAAGGTAAGTGGAGAAAGGGAGATAGAGCTAAAGGAAGGGAGAGAGAGTAATAGAGAGAGGGTTAGGGAGGTAACCAAAAACCAAAGGGGGGAGGTAAGGGATGAAATTAACGAGAGAAAAAAGATGGGGAGGAAGACAGAAGGCGTGATAGAGAGTGAAAGAGTAAGCTAGAGAGAGAGAGGGAAAGGCAGAAGCATTCATATAGGAGGGGAGAGTGAAATATGAAGTGAGAGAAAGTCAAAACGTGTATGAGAGAGTGAGTGAGAGAAAGAAAGAAAGAAAGTAAAATTATTCAAGGAAATGAGAGCGAGAGGAAGATATATATACAGAAAAAGAGAGAGGGGGGAATACGAGAGTGAGAGAGAGAGAGGAAGAAAATGTAAGGGAGAGGGAGGAAGGGAGAAACGATATGGAGATATACATAATATATACGTACGTCCACGCGCGCGCAAGAAAATATATACTTTTTTTTTTCCACACGCACACACATAATGGTGGGGGCAGGGTTTGGTGTGGAAAATACCGTTGAACGAAAGTACTCAATACCGTTAGGCAGAGTGGAATAGCTCTATTTTTCCTCTTTGCATCACCAAACATATGTATACGTGTATATATGTGTGTATATATATCTATGTATATATATATATATATATATATAGACTATCTTTCGCCATATATATATTATACGCATGCAGGATATAGAAAGAATTAGAGACAGAAAGAATAGCGAATATGAATAGAGAAATAGTAATAATATTTTAACACACAAATTGCTATATATTAGTTATGGTGTCTTTGTGACTTGTTAGCTTTTTTGGCATTATTTCTAAACCCCTAAAATGTCTTTGCCTGTGTTGTCGGGTCAACTTTCATCCAATTTATTGTTAGGGGTCACTTATTTTTATTTAGTTATTTTTGTGTTTTTAATGAGGACCTGTCTGCGGTTTCCTGATGTCATTAGAGACACAGAGAGACACAGAAATATAAACAGATTGAAAGAGACTAAGATCTGTGTACATACATACATACATATATATATATATATATATATATATATATATATATATATATATATATTAGGGACAAAATCCAAAATTACAGGTAAAAACTCAATTAAAATCAATTTATAAACTCGATGAGTTCTTGAAACTTGGTTATTTTCCCTAAAACTATATACATATATATATATATATAAACAAATAGTAAATGAGTATATGTATATATATATATATATATATATATAGGCATATGTATATGTATATATAATCTGAGAAGCGTGTGTGTATAAAATTCAGAGAAGTTCGTGTATATACCTATATATGCAGAAAAAACGTATATATAGAGAGGTGTGCGTATACATATTATATATATAGCCCATGTCTGTGTTTGCTATTAATAATTATCATTCGTCATTAGTAAATTTTAACTGAAAGTAATTAATTCGATGGAATCGTCAGAGCAATAGGCTGTTGAAAGCTCCAAGTTCAAATTCCGCCCAGGTCAACTTTGCCTTTTCATATCTTTCCGGGGGTCAATAAAATGAAATACCGGTCAAGTACCGAGGTCCGTTGTAAACGACAAACCACTCCTCCCGGCAAAATTAGTGGCCACATGCCTCAATTAAAAACAGTTATTAAATATTTTCCACTTAAAGATCTCTGTGTTGTTGGGCCAACTTTCACCCATTTATTGTACTGGTCAGTTATTTCTTTTTTAGCGGCCTTGGTTGGGTCATCTGGTCTTACCAGAGACAGACAAATATAAACACACGCACAGATTATATACATTAAATATTTATATATATATACACGTTTATGTGAAACAGCAATATAGTCACGTTGTACATTGGAAAGATATATCACCATTATTTGTGTGATGTCGCTATGGCATTGATTATTATTATTATTTGTCGTGGCACCTTGGGCAAGTGTCTTCTGGGCCGACCAAAGCCTTGTGAGTGAATCTGGTAGACGGAAACTAAAAGAAGCCCGTCGTATTTATGTATATATATATATATATATATATGTATGTATGTCTGTGTGTGTGTGTGTGTGTGTTTGTCCCCCTTGCATCGCTTGACAACCGATGCTGGTGTGTTTACGTTCCCGTAAGTAACTTAGCGGTTCGGCAAAAGAGAGACCGATAGAATAAGTACTAGGCTTACAAAGATTAAGTTCTGGGGCCGATTTGCTCGACTAAAAGGCGGTGCTCCAGCATGGCCGCAGTCAAAACGACTGAAACAAGTAAAAGAGTATAATCGACTGAGATTTGTCTGCATGGAGTGAGTGCCCGGTCAAACTCCCATCCGATTTATTATTGCAAGGGTCAGTCAGTGTTGAAGCTTGTTTTATTTATTTTGTTTTTGTTTTTTTTTAGCGGCCCTTGGTCGTCTCACCTCCCAAAACACAAACGAATATAAATTTTGCGAGAGAATGAATGAAAAGGAAAGTCGAACAACATTAAAGAAAAACGGATTATAAAGAACAGATCATGTTGTATTATATATATA
>NC_142957.1:18099411-18114411 GCF_046866305.1 Octopus bimaculoides
TGGTACTGCTGCTGCTGAAGATGATCCAAGATCTGGACATTCCACAATGGCCACCACCAAAGAAAACACCGATCGTGTTCACCACAGGGATGGCATACAGGTGATTGACCATAAATCGAATAACCAATGCTATTAGCATATTATGCGAGGGAGTTGAGAATATTCTGCACAATGAACTCAGCATGACAAAGGTTTCAGATCAGTGGCTGCCATGTTTTCTGACATCCGATTAAAAGCATTCCAGGAGGATCACATTATGGGAAAAATCTGACACTGACTGAGGCAGATCCAGCTGGTTTCCTTGGGTGTTTCCTAAGCCAGGATGAGTGTTGGGTTCATCACTTTGAGCCAGAGACAAAGGGACAATCCTTGAAATCAGTGGAAACATTCCCCCCTCACCTGCTCCAAAGAAGGCCAAGGTGCTTTCATCTGCAGGGATGGCCTCAGTTGTTTGGGATGCAAAAGACATTGAGTTTATTGACCACCTTCAAATGAGCCACACCATCAATGGAGAATAATCTGCCAGCTTTCTGAGGCAGTTACGAAAGATTATCAAGACCAAACGCCCAAGAAAACTGACGAAAGGGATCTTGTTTCATCTGGACAATGCTCCAGTTCTTGCTTTCAATGGCTGCTGAATTTATTGTGGTTTTAAAGGGGTTGATCAGCCACCCTATTCTCCTGATTTGGCCGCCCTCTGACTATCATCTGTTCCCCAACATGAGAAAAAAAAACACTTAGATGGGAACCAGTGTCACAGTGAATATAATGTCATGTCTGCTGTTGATGACATTTCTGTCCAAAATGACGAAGGCTCTGCAGAACCAATGGGGTCCACGCTCTTCAGGACCAAGGGAAGAAGTGTGTGCACCAGTATGGGAACTGACTAGGGTGTAAAATAAACCTCATTTGGTGACAATCCATGAAAGGATCTTGGTCAGCCTAAAGAACTTTTCAGCTGACCCCACTAGCATAGCAAGGGGACGCAGTAGAGGCGGTCTGCCCCGGGCAGCACTTTTAAAGGGGCATCACTTTTGGGTCTGCTGTAGACAATATGTGTTTTTTTGTGGGGTCTGGGGAGCCAAATGGAAGGGCTGCCCCGGGTGGGACACACTCTAGCTACGCTAGTGGCAGACCCTCATATATGGAAGTTGATGTTGATGATGGTGGTGATGAAGATGAAGATGGTGGTAGTGGTGGTGGTGATGATGATGATGATGATGATGATGGTGATGGTGATGATGATGATGATATCAGTCACCAAGAATACTTTGGCACTATTAAATTCACCATTTACAGCAGACTAACAGTGCTTTTTTTTACACATCATGTTTATTGATTTGTCCTGTGCTGGAATTTACTCTGTGGCATTATTTGGTCAGCAGAGATTACCATAAATGGTGCCATAGGTCTTTGAATAATAAATATTAGTCTGAAAAATGTATACATGAGTCAGCTTTTCAATGAGATCGTCGCAAATGGGTCGTCGGTGGTTTAAAATATTTTAGTACCGTTTTCAAAACACTACGACGACAGACTTAACAGTCCTGCGTCTACAACACCATCCAAACAACATCGACTCTCCAAATACTATTGCAAGAATTTTGTTCTATATATTCCTGGGGGTTGATGAGCCAATGGGGACAGCCATGTGTGGTTGCCTGATGAGTGAGAAATAGCTGCTAAACCTCCCTCAAGTCACATCCTACTCTCTTATGTAGGTGCAGTCATGGATACCGGTGAAGGCATGGTTGTTTGGTAAGAAGTTTGCCTCCCAACTACATTGTTCTGGGTTCTGTCCCACTGTGTGGCACCTTGGGCAAGTCTCCCTCATTGGCTCATACATACATATATACATAGATAAGAGAGTAGGGTGTGATTTGAGGGAGATTCAGTTGCTATTTCTAGCAGGTCTGGCTACCATGTAGAGCTCTCCCTCATTGGCTCATACATACGTAGGTACATAGATAAGAGAGTAGGGTGTGATTTGAGGGAGATTTGGCTGCTATTTCTAGCAGGTCTAGCTACCATGTAGAGGTCTCCCTCATTGGCTCATACATAAGACAAGAGGGTGTATTCTGAAGGAGATTTGGCTGCTATTTCTACCAGGTCTAGCTATCATGTAGAGGTCACCTCGCCCCCACCATTGACTCATAAAAATGAACTTATTGTACAGATTGCTCAGGTGCACTACATATATATATATATATATATATATATATATATATGTATGTATGTATATATATCCATAAAGACAAGGCATGATTTGAGGGTGAGTTGGCTGTGCAGCGTGTGTGTGTGTGTCTTTTAGTCCCCACCCCCCCTTGCTGCTATCAATTGAGGCCCAGCTGCGACATTCTTCAAATGTTTATGCTAACAGCTGCACCTCTTCCATAGAATGAATGTCCTGTGAGGGGAGGGGAGGGGGAGCTGAGGGAGGGTAAACGGTGGAGAGGGAGAGGGAGGGGGTTAAGTGAGGGAGAGAGGGAGGAGGAAGAGTGAAAAGGAAATAAAAAAAAGGAAGAAAAAAAGACAAAAAAAAAAGTAGTTTTAAATGGAAAAAAAAGAAACAAATAAATTTTAATGTTAAAAAATGGAAAAGACAAAAGAAAAATAATGAAGAGAAAGGCAAAAAGAAAGAGAAAGGAAAGAAGGAAGGAAAAAATGAGTATATAAAAGGAAAAAAGGGGACAATAATAATGATTTCACATTTTGGCACAAGGCCTGCAATTGTTATTTTTTGGGTATGATTTTATTATATATATATATATTAAATTATATTGAATTAAAATGTCGATGCCAGTGCCGCTGGACTGGCTCCTGTGCAGGTGGCACGTAAAATACACCATTTCAAGCGTGGCCATCGCCAGTACCGCCTGACTGGCCTTCGTGCCAGTGGCACGTAAAAGCACCCACTACACTCTCGGAGTGGTTGGCGTTAGGAAGGGCATCCAGCTGTAGAAACTCTGCCAAATCAGATTGGAGCCTGGTGTTGCCATCTGGTTTCACCAGTCCTCAGTCAAATCGTCCAACCCATGCTAGCATGGAAAGCGGACGTTAAATGATGATGATGATGATATATATATATATATATAAACATAATTAAGGGATCAGCAACAGTTGCTTCACCACATACCGAAGTTCAGAAATAGCAGCTAAAGCGCTGAACTTCGGTATGTGGTGAAGCAACTGTTGCTGACCCCTTAATTATATTTATAAATGTATAAGAACTTTTAAATAAGTTCTTCACCGATAATGGTGTTTACATACCGAAGGGCTTGGTAAAAATTATTAATTATTAATTTATTAATAAATTAATAAATTGATAATCCTTTACCCTTTTAATTGTTATATATATATATATATATATATATATACATACATACATACACATATTCATATATATATATATATATATATATATATATATATATATATAAAACACTACCACCACCCCTAAAGAAAGACAACAACACAACAAAAGATTTTCAGAATTTATATTTTCAAAAAAATTGTTTTCTTGTTTCTTCTTCAAAATAAGTCAAGGCAACAGACCCACTGAAATTACTGGTATTTAACGAGTTTTTTTTGTATAAAACAAAAAAAAAAATTCTTACAAGCCATAATTGATAAATTAACAATTATCATTGCATTGTGTGTATAAGTGTGTGAACTCAAGCAAGACTGCAGTCCAATGACTTCAGCAAGTGAAAGATGTGAATATATACACACACACACACACATAAACATACATGCATATGTATGCACGTTTACGTGCACACATATATATATATATATACAAATAATATGTGAGTATATGCATATATACGTACAAGTATGTACATACCTACATCTACCTGTATATATAGATGCATATCTGGGTACAGGACGTTGCAAACAAAACGTAGACAAAATGATAAACAGAGTACAGAAAACACACAGGCCACATAGAGAACATTTCCTTCATCAGCTACCCCCATTCTAACACTGGTGTTTCAAAGAGTTAGATACACACACCCATCTTGGCTTTAAGAGTTCAGTTAAATGAAAGCTAATAAAAAATTATCCAAAATTCTGACTGCCTCCTTTTACTTAATATACAATATACAATATCTGTACACCTTTTCAAACACTCTACAAACACACACACATATATATATATACCCCGTTTCATTCTACACCCGTAACAGTTAGCATGTGAGAAGGTGTAACATCACAGTTGCGATATAAGGGATATAACTCTCACATCAACTTCATTCAATTATTTTTTTTTCTGTTTTGCAAAACAAACCTGATATTTATTACAGTTCCATTCACATCAAATCAATCCCTGGCTAGCATTTATACAAAAAAAAAACCCAGACCAGGGTAACAGATTAAGGAAACTGTCAAAGTATCTTGCAGTGGCTGTTCCTGCATTTTGTGTGTTGACTGTAGACTGCAAATCCTGTGACTCCACTTGCAAAGAACTGCGTCAGCCACTGCCCTTTTCTCTCGGATATCATTGGATGTATGCAGAGGGGAGACATGTATGGGCAAGAAAAAGCCAGCCCCGCCCCACCAAAATCTTCCAATAAAACCCTTGCACCTTAAAGAGGAACTTTCTAGGTACAAACGCCTCAAAGTTGTACAAGACAAATACGGAGAGCACATATATGTGTGTTGCTGTTGTTTGTGTCTACATCTGTGTTTAAGTTTACCGACATCAAGTTATGTCCCCGTGAAATATACAGCTTAGCCACTTGATAACGAGAGACAGATAAAATGGTTTTGAATTTTGGCTCAAGGCCAGCAATGTTAGGAGGAGGAGGTAAGCCAATTACATTGACCCCCAGCGCTCAACTGGTATTTAATTTTAACAACCTTGAAAGGATGACAGGCTAAGTCGACCTTGGTTGTATTTGAACCGACAAAGTAAAGCATGAAGAAGTGCCACAAAGCATTTTTGCCTGGCATGCTAATGATTCTGCCATCTTGCTGCCTTAAAATAAGAACCCGTAAAGGCGGTGCTGTAGTATGGCCAAAGTCTGATTAAACCGAAACCAGTAAAAGCATGAAAGAAGGTTTACGATCTGAATGTTCTAGAACTGAAAGAATCGTAGATAAAATCCAATGAGGCGGATTTTCAGTAAATACCAGCTGAGTCGGAGCCTGACTTTCAGTTTACACATGATTGAGTCGCAGAATAATTCTTCGGCTTGAGCAATGGCTCGTACGCAATATCGAGACATCGCAAGAAACGATTCCGCCCCTTTGCTGATCTGCAGCTTTGATTCGATGCCACGTAAGACGTCGTTGGTTTTCAGGACGAGCAACATTTCGCGAGGGATCCGGTTGAGGACGTCGGAGATTTCTACAATGTACCTGGTTGCGTTGTCTCGGATTTGCTCAATCTGGAGGAAGAAAGAGAAAAATGGAGAGAATGGAAACGATATGAGGAACGAGACGTGGTTGAAGGAACGAGGTGAGTGAAGGAACGAGATGTTGAAGGAACGAGATGTTGAAGGAACGAGGTGTTGAAGGAACGAGGTGGTTGAAGGAACGAGATGTTGAAGGAACAAGATGATTTAGATTAATAAATGAGTGAGTGAAAGAAAGAAAGAAGAAAAATGAAAGAGTAATGAATGACTAGGTGGAGTAACGAATGAATGAATTAGTAAAAGAGGGGGCAGTGAATGAATGAAGGGGTGGATCAAAGAATGAGTGAATTATTGAGTGAAAGACGGGAAAGTAAATGAATGATAATCAGAGAGTGAAAGAAGGAAAAAGGGAAAGAAGAATACTGAATGAATGAATGAATGGAGGAGATTGAGTGAGTGAAAGAAGGAAACTAATTGTAAGAATAATGACTAAGTGAAAGTAGTGAAAAATGAAAAATGAATGAGGGAGAGAATGAGTGGATGGGAAAAAAAATTGAATGAAGGCAAAATGAATAAGTCAGGAAGGGGATGAGTGGATGAAGGAAATCGAATGAAAGAAAAGTGAATGAGTGAGGGAGGGATAAGTGGACGAAGGAAGTTGAATGAAAGAAAAATGAATGAGTGAGGGAAGGAATAAGTGGACGAAAGAAGTTCAATGAAAGAAAAATGAATGAGTGAGGGGAGAAGTGAAAGGAAAAACCCAAAGGAAACCAATGTATTTACCTCTGATTGCGATGTTGGTTTCTTCTTAATTCCGTGCAGAATTGCGTCCCAGGATCTTGCGGTGACGATGCAGGAGAAGAGGCCATAGAGCTCGCCACAGTTGAGATTGGAAGCTGCCTGGCGAATGGCTGGGACATCGGCGTTGATGAGGGACATCCAGAGATAGGAGTAGTTCAGCCTGAACTCATCAGAAAGAGTCTGGAGAGAAGGAGAGAAGGAGAGTTGAGAAATGAGAGAGAGAGAGAGAGAGAGAGTGTTATGATGTACAACTTCTCATCCGTTACTGTTATATCTGAACTGTTATAATATCAAACATTCCTGCGGTTCCCTTATTATTCTCCAACTGTGTATCTTCCACGATATCTCTATTCAATAATTCTTACGACAATAACAAGGGCAGAAACAAAGACAAAGACAACAGCCCTTAATTAGACGAACTAAAGGTGACCTCTTACCTGATACAAGCCGTGATCTAAAAGGGTTATTTGTGTGGTTCCGTTCTTCATTTTGTTAACGAGTAAATTACCAGGATGCGGGTCGCAGTGAACATAGCCATGAGCGAAAATCATTTCACTGAACACCTCACCTAGCTTTTGGGAGACCTGTGGGAGAGAGAAGAGTGAATAGAGAGATCAAGGTTCAAATAGAAGTCGCAGCTGATGTATTTATGTTAACATGTATGAATATATACATACGTATATACATACATATATACATACAGGCCGAATCAGACAGAGAAGTCTGGTTGTGGCTCCTACCTGGCCAGCCCCTGTCAAACTATCCAACACATCTCCGCACCGAAGGAGGACGTTAAATGATGCTGCTGATGATCATCTGACACAAGATCACCTCAAAACATGTCCCTGTAAACCAGGGGTTCCCAACCAGTGGTCCCCCGCGTCCGGGGGTCACGAAGCCTTGGCAGGGGGCATGTTACATAGCCTTGCTAGAAGTGGCTTGGGATGACATTAAATTCAACTATCAACTGATAGTAGGGGGTCGCGTGTGTTTCAAGCTTTTGGGTCAGGGGGTCGTGAATGCAAAAACATTGGGAACCACTGCCGTAAACAAACTGAAAGGATGTATGTATGTATGTATAAAGGGCTGCATGTGGTGTATAGAGATATGAGGATATTTGTGTATGGGGGTGTAATGTGATGCAGAAAACGGTACCTGACTGTACCTCATTCACTGATATTTTGTTGTTCTTCATGAATTCCTGGTCATCGATGGTTGCCCCTTGGCAGAATTCCATGGTGAGAATCTTGTCAGAAGAATACTTCCAGTATATCTTGGGAATCTGTTGAAAGAATTGGTAAAATCTTTTGAGACATGAAATTTAGGATGTAACAACAACAACAGGACACAATAACATCCAGAACAAAGAAATCAATACAATATTTATATAACAACATAGCCTCATGGATACAGGCATGGGTCTGCTACATAAATGCACACACACACACACACACACACACACACGCACACACACACACACACACACACACTTTTTTAATTGTTTCAGTCATTTGACAGCAGCCAAGTTTTTTATTGGGGCTGGCCAGACTGGAGCAATCTCAAGTATAACCAGCCGAAGTTGCAAAGACAATGTGGAACTCGACTGATGAATGAAAACTCCGAATGACCTGTCCTTGTTTTCTTTGTATCGTCCATCTGGACGTTTTTTTTTTTGTCCCTTTCTTGTATCACCTAAGTGTCTGGATGTTTTGCATTCTTGTCCCATTTTGTATTATATATATATATATATATATATATATTATATATAAATTCTCAATCGCAGAATAATGCTAATAATATAGCCTGAACAGGATAAACTACCCCTATTTTGCAGAGAAAAGTGTAGGTGGCTAGCTGTGGACGCGAACTCACATCCCCGTGATTACATGTCACGATGCTTTGACTGATTAAGCTAAACTACCCACTACAAATTCCTCAGCCACATACACTTTTCTCTGCAAAATAGGGGTAGTTTATCCTGTTCAGGCTATATTATTAGTATATATTATATATATTATATAAATATGATGATGACGATGATGACGATGATGATGTGATGATGTGTATGTATGTTTATACACAAGGTAAATCATAACCACAAGAGCTACACTTACTTTTAAAAAACTGAAGTGTTGAAGCATTTTGGAGACTTTTTCACAGTTTTTGCCTTCTTGAAGGAAATCCAATTCCAGTGGCAGATTCTTCTCTGTTTCTTGAGCCAACCAAGTGTATTTGAAACCAGGGAAAATGTATTTTATGGCTTTCACTAAAAACTGGGAGAAAGACAAAAATATCGAATTAATTAGAAACTGATTCAGTTACATACGTATGTGCATGTGAATGTGTGTATGTATGTACATACACACACACACACAAACATATATATACATATATTCTTTATTCTTTTCTTTTATTTGTGTCAGTCATTTGACTGTGGCCATGCTGGAGCACCGCCTTTAGTTGAGCAAACCGACCCTAGGACTTATTCTTTGTAAGCCTAGTACTTATTCTATCAGTCGCTTTTTGCCGAACCGCTTAGTGACGGGGACGTAAACACACCAGCATCAGTTGTGAAGTGATGTTGGGGGAACAAACACACACACACACAAACATATATATATATATATATATATACGATGGGCTTCTTTCAGTTTCCATCTACCAAATCCACTCACAAGGCTTTGGTCAGCTTGATGCTAAAGTAGAAGACACTTGCCCAAGATGACAAGAAGTGGAACTGAACCTGGATGCATGTGGCTGGGAAGAAAACTTCTTACCACACAGCCATACATACTCATGCAAAATTCCCCACAGGATGTCTCACCCTCTCATCCACAAACCCTAACCCTAACCCTAACCCTGATCCTTCTGCAATCCTACCAACCCCTAATCCCGCCCCTGACAGCCCGACTTACCGTCATGGTCTTTATGTCGACGTACGATCTTGCTTTCACCTGAGGGTATTGTATCTTCACGGCGACGTCTGTGCCATCTTTCAACTGCGCCTTGTAGACCTGAGACAGGGATGCTGAGCCAATTGGGTTGGGGTCAATGTAAGAAAACACATCTTTGGGCTGGACAAACAGAACAAAAACAAAGAAATTATGTCTGTGTGTGTGTGTATAACACATACTATAAGAAATTATTATTTTTTATATTTAATTGTTTATGTTATGATTTTATTTATTCCATGTACCCAGACCTTGTGGACACCCTATATATATATATATATATATATATATATATATATATATATATATATATATATATAAATAATTTATTAATAATGGTAGAAATTGATATTAATCAATTAAAACCAGTGGTCTTCTTTTTTTAATACATACATACATATATATATATATATATATATATATATATACAGGGTGTCCACAAAGTCTGGGTACATGGGGATTAACACATCCTTTAAGAAATTATTATTTCTTATATTTAATTGTTTATGTTATGATTTTATTTATTCCATGTACCCATACCTTGTGGACACCCTGTATAACGGACAAATGCTGGTGCTATGTTAAAAGCATCGAAGACACTCTGTAAAGTGGTTGGTGCTAGGAGGGGCATCAAGCTGTAGAAACCTTGCCAAAACAGACAATTGGCGCCTGGTGGTTCTCTTTGGTTGGCCAGCTCCTGCCAAACTATCCAACCTGTAGCAGCATGTAAGAAAGGGATGCTAAATAATGATGATGATGATGATGCCTACAACATAAATATTCACAACAAAATTAAATGCTCTTACCTCTTGGTTGAATTCTTTCTTGAAAACGGCAAACATTTTATCAACTGGGGTGATAGGTACCTTGTCGTAGAGCAATGCCATTGTGCTTACGTATTCCTTGGGCAACAGGTAGTCCAGTGATCCGATATGTTGTCCCACTTTGATGAAGACACCTCCATTGTCCAAACAGACGTTGCGTAGTCTCTCTGCAGACCTGGTGTGGATGCTCGACTTAATGGCTTCGTAATCTTTGGCATTTGTGTCTAAGTTCCATAGGGACATTTTGTAGTCACAAGCAATGTACAGAGCAGCGAGCCCTGCCCTGCTGAATCGAAAGACACCGAGTGATGACACTTCCCAGCCATTCTGTTGGAGCAGGACTGCGGTTGTAGCGACGGTGCCACAAGCAAAACCGACCTTTAATGTTCGTCTCAGAAACCCCGACACCATAAAGAACCTGTGAGAAGGAGATCAAGAGAAAAATAAGGGAGGAGAAAAAAAAGGACCAAACAATTACTTGTTGTTCCCTCACCTACTTTTGTCTTTTGTTTTCAGTACAATATATAAATATATATATATATATATATATATATATATATATATATATATATATATATACACATATATGGTGGTTGTCTACTCCTTACACAGAGTTTGACCACCTCCTGCACCTACACCTTAGCCCTTTCATGGTGTGATGTGGCTTTTTAAACCAGACAATGTTCTGAAAAAAACACCCACACAGATTGCACCTCTGATTTGTACTACCAATACTTGCAGGTAAGTTCTGCTCATTGTGGATCCTGACATGTCTTTTAAGACCCCCCCATTGGATTTGCAAGCCCTCTGGCACACACCACATTCAAACGTGTGCACAGACATATAATCAGAATAGCTGATTATATATATAGCTTGAATATATATATATATATATATATATATATATATATATATATATATATATAGTTGTAGTATATTGTCAACTTAATGTGACAATCCCAATAAGGGAACACACTACTGCCGTTTAGCCCTAGGAAGCTGGACCGCTTCCTGTCGGCCTTGACACAATTACTGTGTCCTTAAGTTTGCGAAGGGGAGACAAGCTCCCCCACCCAGCCTAATATATATATATATATATATATATATATATACTAGACTAGACTACCCATGACCTGTTGGGTCACTGGGAAACTGTTGTTGCCATGGTAGCAAGGTGTGATACGCTAAATGCACTGAGCTTACAAACGGGTCTAAAGTGGTTATCAGGTATTTAGAGAGAGAGAGAAAGAGGGGGTTGTCCACTACCGCCACCACCACCTGATAACCGATGTTGTTTGTGTACGTCGCCCTAACTTAGCAGTTCGGCAAAAAGCGATAGACAAAATAAGCAGCGGGTTTGGAAAGAAAAAAAAAAGGTACTGGAGTCCGTTTGTTCGGCTAAACTCTTTAAAGCGGTGCTCCAGCGTGGCCGCAGTCTAACGACTGAAACAAGTGAATGATAAAAGATTCCAGGAACCAATTTTATTTCGAAATCGAATATTTCGCTCTCATCACTGGATCGGTGATCGATGTGTTGACACGAAAATAACTAAGTTAGACCAACGTAAAAAGTTATTCTTAAACACCACGAGGTATTTTCAGGATATTCCTTTGTTTTGTTTACGAATGAGTTTACAAATCATTATTATAAATTTATTAACAAAATTCCTAGAAATAGTAACCAAATCTCCACTGACCTCGCAGCCTGTCTTTAACAGAGGAAGGGCACATTATATAACGCAAGCCTGGATGTAATTTATTTGAATAACGAGCGTGATTGTCACAGCTTAGACATCTTTGATCAGAGGTCGACCAGATCACAGCTGTCTTGAGGACAAACAACTGCGACAAGGGAAGACACATTAAATCACCTTGTCCTAGATACACTATGCCTGAATAAAGGATAGCATGATCACAGCTGGATCTCCCTTGATTATCGGTCTGATGGATCAGGGCTGACCTAGAGCCAAACAACAACAACGAACACGATAGATAATTCAGTCTCAGGTACTCTATGCCCGAATAAAGGACAGGGTGGCCACAGTTGGAACATCTTTGATCACAGGTCTGCTCGATCAGGATCGACCTGGGGCTAAACTACTACTACTACTACTACTACTACTACAACAACAAGGAATGATACATTACATAACGTCGTCCTAGATACAGTATATTTGAATTTTAAGACAGGATGGTCACAGCTGGAACACCACTGGTCATCGGTCTGATAGCTCAGGGCTGACAAACAAGCATAAACGATCTTCTACATCGTCTTTTCTTTTGTAATTTCGTTGACATATAAGGATATTTTCTAGCAATATTAAATCTATTCCAGTACAGGTATGGTATCGCTAGCAGTCATTGGTTTTTCGATTATATAACCCCTAAACATCGTCTCCCAGCAAACACAAACAAACACGGTCAGATTATGACATGTAATGAAACATTGACAAAACTTTAGGGTAGATATTACAATAAGAGATCTGTTGAGGAATATGAGTGTTCTTTATGGCCCTGACATATCCGGAGATTCTCCCTGGAGTCATAAGCCCTATCCGTATTATTGGTTTCAAATTTCGGTACAAGGCCAGCAAATTCGGGGCAGGGAGTAAGGCGATTACATCGATCCCCAGTGCTTAACTGGTACTTATTACATCGGCCCCGAAAGGATGAAAGGTGAAGTCGACTTCGGAGAAATTTCAACTCAGAACGTAGAGACGTACGAAATGACAATAAACTTTTTGTCCGGTGCTAACAATCAATTCTGCCTCGGACGCTGCTCATATTATCGATATCACACACACACACACACACACACACACACACGCACACACACACACACACACACACATACATACATACATACATACATACATACATGCAGACACAAGTCACAATTGTTTTCGAAATTTCAAGTTTCATTTTGTAGGTATATATGATGTATGGGCGATCTTGTTTCGAAATATCGCCGATGTATTTTAGTATATATATATGTGTACAGTTCACCGATTTTGTTATGAGGCAACAAAATCGGCGATGGGGGTGGTGGAGGTTTACACATGTGGAGGTATGCCTAAAGAGGAGAGACTACGGCGTGTGAATATATATCGCGATCTGTGTTAGGATGGGCCACTCACGGACATGCGATTATAGAAAAGTTATAGATAATCGGAGATCAAGGTATAAAATTAATGAGAGTTGAAGATCAAAGGCTTCAAGTAACTCACGAGGTTGTCCCAGTGGGGTGAATTACGGGTAGAAATATAATGAGGGATGATGAAAAGACAAAATAACAAACAACGACGGACGAAAACGGGGAGCTTACCGTCTTGCTGTGTGGTAAACGTAGTTTACTGGTTTTGATGACGTTTCGAAAGTGATGTAAGAAGAGAACAGAGAAAGTAGAATTGAGTGAGAAAGAAGGAAGGAAGAGAAAGAGAGAGAATAGAATGAATAGATAGAGAGAGGGTGGAGAGAAAAGGTGAAAGGGAATATGATAGAGAGAGTGTAAATTAGAAAGAAAATATAATGAAAAGAGAGAGGAGAGAAAGAGAGGGAGACCGAGGATAACAGAGACAAAGTACAATGAGAAAAGTACGTAGATGAATTGATAGAGAGAAAAGAGGGGGTTATGATAGGGAGAGAAAACAGGCAATAAAGAGAAAGAGTGTGAGAGAAATTTGATAGATAGAGAGCGAAAAGAGAGGGAGAACGGAGAGAAAAGGGAGTAGTGAGAGCTGGAGGGGGATTGTACACTTGTGATAAGCGTTAGAGAAAGAGGATGGGGAGGAAGGGAAGTAAAAGAGATAGACTTATAGAGAGTAAAAGAGTAAACTAGTGAAAAAGAGAGAGAGGGGGGAAGTAATACTGAAAGAGAGAGAGAGAAACGAAGGCTGAAAGGTGACCCGAGTTAAGGAGTTCTTAAAACTTTCGTTGAATGATTGAAGAGAGTAAAAGAAAAAAGAGGGGGCGAATGTTAATGAAGGGGAGGAATAAATAGACGAGTCATTAGAGCATGGGAGAGAAAATAGCTGGAGGTAATTAGTTCGGGTTCACGATGCTTAGAGTTCAAATTCTGCCAAGGTTAACTTCACAGTTTCGCGTTTCATTGGTTGATGTAAAAATAAATGGTAAATTTTCTGATTAACACCCGCACGATTTTCACTAGGGTGTTAGGGCTAGGGTTACGGTTTTAGGGTTACGGTTAGGGTTAGGGACGGAATTCCCACCTTGTCCCACTGCGTGGCACCTTGGGCAAGTGTCTTCTACTATAGCCTCGGGCCTTGTGAGTGGATTTGGTAGACGGAAAATGAAAGAAGCCCGTCGTATATATGTATGTGTGTGTATACGTTTGTGTGTCTGCGTTTGTCCACCAACATCGCTTGACAACCGATGCTGGTGTGTTTACGTCCCCGTAACTTAGCGGTTCGGCAAAAGAGAGACCGATAGTATAAGTACTAGGCTTCCAAAGAATAAGTCCTGGGGTCGATTTGCTCGACTAAAAGGCGGTGCTCCAGCATGGCTGCAGTCAAATGACTGAAACAGGTAAAAGAGAGTAAAAGAGAGGATTGCTTCCCCCGGACACCGTAGATCGCTTCACCGTTAAACTTCTTCCGGCCACATGTTGTTGCCAAAACAGAAATGTTTTCAGACGACACAAAACCGCAATTATTGGAGTATATCAGGGACAGCCTTGATCGGAACGTCTTCACTGGACCTTATGGTCAAAGACAAGGTATACATATGTCTCTTTGTGTGTATATGTATAAATATGTCTGTGTATATATATATATATATATATATATATATATATATATATATATATATATATATATATATATATATATATATATATATATATATATATATATATATATATATGAAGGATTGTGTAGGGGTATATGTATGTTTGTATGATCGAATCCCCTGCGAGTTAACAAGTTAACTGGGGGTTTTTTGACCCTGAAAGGATCTAAGGAAAAATCAACTTGCCGTGTTGGGCGATCTTTCGTTTTTGATTACATTTTACGTCGTTTCTAATCCACGTGCCTTTGTTTATGTTTC
>NC_142957.1:18114911-18159911 GCF_046866305.1 Octopus bimaculoides
TTGTAGAAATATCGCTTATTTATTACAGATAAATTTTAACAACAAAATAAGGGTCACATGGATCCCCCCCCCCAATTGAGAACCACTGATATAGAGGACGATCTACCAACCTGTCTTCAGTGAGAACATTTTCAAATTCCTTTGCTTTCTCTTCTGATATTCCTAACAGATCCTTCAAAGAAACGTTTAAGAAAAATAACAAAATAACAAACATTTAAGAAAAATAACAAAGACTCAAAAACATGTCTCTGGATGCAGGCTTGGCTGGGTGGAGGTGCTTGTCTCCCCCTTGTAAACATAAGGACACAGGAACTGTGTCAAGGCTGACAGGAAGCGGTGCAGCTTCCTAGGTCTAACCAACAGTAGTATTATTCCCTTCAGGGGACTGTCACATTAAGTTGACAGCATACAACTACTTCATCGTATCACTACTGCATGAAGCTTCTGGCCACACCTGCACCTACATATATATATATATATATATATATATATATATATATATATATATATATATATATATGTATATATATATATATATATATATATATATATATATATATATATATATATATATATGTATATATATATATATATATATATATATATATATATATATATATATATATATATATATATATATATATACTTTATTTAAAAGCAGCAGAAATATAACAAAAAGCTGTTACTCTGAGTTTCACGTTCCCGTTCATCGGACAGTTTTGTTACTCTACCTCTGGTATTTGAGTACTCTTTTTTCCACCTTGTTGCACATTTCATGTGCTTACTCCGGTATATATATATATATATATATATATATATATATATATATATATATATATATATATATATATATATATATATATATATATATATATGGAAATATATACATACACACACACACACATAAATATGTATTAAGTAAAAAAAGAAGGGGCTCACTTCAGCATAAGGACCAGCGCAAGCACAGCCCCCTCTAGATTGGATCCCAAAGACATCATTAAGCAGTGCCGTGACGTAATTGTGATGGAGGAATCGGCCAGTCTGCGGGTGATAAATAAGGAAGGAATATATTGGTAATGAGGGGACAGATTGGGTCCCTAAAATTACCAAATTCTTGCATTTCTTCCAGCAGTCGGTGGCTTTTCTGAAATACAAAAAAAGAAAAACATTCACACAAAAACCAGCAAAGCCAGACAAGTGGTGCAGCATGGCCGTGTGGGTAAGAAGCTTACTTAGCAACCATGTGGTTCTGGGTTCAGTCCCACTATATGGCACCTTGGGCAAGTGTCTTGTACAACAGTCTCAGGCTGACCAAAATTTTGTCATTGGACTTGGTTGATGGAAACTGAAAGAAGCCTGTCATATATGTGTATGTGTGTGTGTCTTTGTGTCTGTGTTTGTCCCCCACCACCGCTTGACAACTGGTGTTGGTGTGTTTACATCCCCATAACTTAGTGGTTCAGCAAAAGAGACTGATAGAATAAGTAAGTCTTAAAAAAAAAACAATAAACACTGTGGTCAATTCATTCAAATTAAAAATTCTTTAAAGTAGTGCCCCAGCATGGCCACAGTCTAATGAATGAAACAAGTAACAGATATTTACGTGTGTGTTTCTGTCTTTTAATCAAGCATAGTGTATCTAGGACTACATGACCTAATGTAGCCTTCACTGTTATAAGATTGCTAAAAGCACTTTGAGGGAGATTTAGTTGCTATTTCAACCAGTCAAATGTAAGATTAGGTTATTTAAAGTATCCTTCCTAAATTGTTGTTTAACCCCAGGTCAGCCCTGATCCAGTAGACCTATGATGAAGAGCTTTCCAAATGTCACCATCCCAACATGATTTTTGGTAAATAATTAATAAAAATACAACAACAAAATTATTTTGGTGTTGGGAGAGTTGAAAGTCTTACTTAAGAAGTTGTTGATCTCTCTGTGCAACGACATCAGTGCCAATAGCCAGCTTCAGCTGCATCACCAAACCGGCACGAATGGAACCGACAATATCAGGAGTTCCACCTTCTTCTCTCATTTCTGGTTCGTGTAGAAAACGGTGGTTCTCTCGACGCACCTGTTATATTTTAAACGTTGGTAGAGTGAGGTGAACAGTAAGGAACAGAAAGAAAAACACAAAAAGTTAAAATCACAAACACAAAATAATATATATACACACACACACACACTCACACAAACCGTGATGCATGAGCAACCACTGGCACACAAGTAAGCAGTTCCACTCATACATCTCAAGACATGCCAAGGAGGATACTCACGAAGAATATTGTGCCTCCACCACAGCCTTCTGGAGTTGAGTTCTTGAAGAGGTACTTCTTGGCAATGAGAATTCCTGGCAGTGAACAGTTACAGAAATAAGGGTTTATGGGATTACAAAATGAAATAAATAAAAAAGGGTACAGAAAGAAACAAAGGATTATATACAGACATACTTTCTTTTTATAAACAGGGTGCGACAGGTAAATTGTTACCATTTTATATTTTTACTTTTGGGTGTGAGAAAAACAGCACCATGACGCAATTCACTCAACCAGAAATTCGGACATATGCTGCACTGCCTGGCATTCACGCCAGAAGGTCAAATATGAACATTTCAGAGTGTTTGGGTGTCAATCTGAGGACATGTACTGAAAGTGATAAAAATCAAACATCCAGTCCACATCATGGTGTTTGGGGTAATCACTAGTGATGGCCACATTATGCCTCCGTTCATCTTCCCACATGGCTTGACACTTCATGCAGAGAGCTACATCAAGTGCCTGGAGGAGGTAGTGCTGCCCTGGGTGAAGAGGGTGGCTGCTGAAAGAACCCATGTCTGGCAACAGGACTCTGCACCATATCACACAAAGAGAACCCAGTCATGGCCATGAGACAATTTCTGTGACCACATCACTGCCAACATCTGGCCACCTAACTCCTCAGACTGTATATATATATATATATATATATACAGTTTCCGTCTGCCAAATCCACTCACAAAGCTTTGGTCAACCCGAGGCTATAGTAGAAGACACTTGCCCAAGGTGCCACACAGTGGGACTGAACTTGGAACCATGTGGTTGGTAAGCAAGCTACTTACCACACAGCCACTCCAGCGCCTCTAAATATATATATTCATAAAAAACACACATGCCTCTCCCACCACACAACCAAGTTAATCAATACCCACCTGGGGTAGAAATGCCTCCAACGAACTTATGTGGTGAGAAATAAACTGCATCTTTATAGACATAGCGCTGATCTGGTCTGAAAGAAATCAAAGACAGAACCATTGAGAAAGACAGGAAACCCAGAGAGACAAAGAACAGGATCTTGGTGACTATCTATAGAATGCTTACTTAAGCATTTTATAATCTATTCTACATACATATATGTGTATTTATATTTATATAAGGCATTACTACAGAATAATGCCACACACTAGACTTCCCAAATAAACACATTATCGGTAATAAAATGTGTTTATTTGGGAAGTCTAGTGTGTGGCTTTATTCCGTAGTAATGCCCTTATATAAATATAAACGAATAATTATATTCTTGGGAATAGAAATTTGCCTTATGAATTTTTTACACACTAGCTTCCTGATAAAATTCTTGTAAAAGATTTTTATCCCATTATTGAATTTATTAATTACATATATGTGTATATATATGTGTGTGTGTAAAATGGAAATTCAATGTGTGTGTTAATTTACATCTAATATCAACATCATCATCATCTAACATTTATTTCCATGCTGGCATAAGTTGGATGGTTTGCCAGGAGCTGGTCAGCAAAGATGAAATCGGTGGAATTTGAACTTGGAATGTAGCGTCAAGGAAAATACTGCTAAGCATTTCGTCCAGCATGCTAACAATTCTGCCAGCTTGTGATGATGATGATGTGTGGCATGGATTGTTACATACCCAGGGACAACTGGATTCATGTCGATGGTGAGGTAGGGGGCAGCTGTGGCATAATCCCAGAATGCCAAAGCCCCATATCTGTGGAGACAGGCAGATACTGCGTCGGCGTTGGTGAGGACGCCAGTGATATTGGAAGCAGCGCTGAAAGAGCCAATCATTTGACAGTTCTTGGTCGAGAATTCCTGAAAATGGTAGAGAGAGCGAGAGAGAGAGTATTAGTGAAGGAGATAGGGTGGAGAATATTGATGGAGTGAGAGAGAGAGAGAAAGTGTGTATTGGTAGAGAGAGAGAGATAGAGAGGGAGTGTATTGTAAAGAGGTAGAGAGAGTGTGAATATTGTTGGAGGGAGAGAGAGAGATAGTGTGTGTGTGTGTGTGTGTGTGTATTGATGTGGAGAGAGAGAGAGAAGAGGGAGATTAAGAGAGAGTGTGTGTGTGTGTGTGTGTGTGTGTGTGCATTGTTGAGAGGGAGAGAAAGTGGTAAGGATGGAAATTCTGGAGCCGATTGCTTACCTGAAGGTTCCTCTCCAAATCGCCAATATCAACAGAGCCATGGCTGTTTGTCTTGATTTGTATCACCTAAGAACAGAAGAAGATGAAGATTTCACACTCACATACCAGAGAACTTCATAAATACATAAATATACAAATATATATCATTTAACGTCCATTTTCCATGTATGCCTGGGTAGGGCAGTTGACAGGAGCCAGCTAGAAACTACCCGAGGCTTCTGTGTTTGTTTTGGCAGGGTTTTTATTGCTGGATGCCCTTCCAAATATGCCAACCACATTACAGTGTGAACTGGATGCTTTTAACATGGCACCAGCACTGGCAGGGTCACCAAGTAACTCACAAGACAAGGAATTATGAGAAGGGCAGGGCATTTGAGGAGGGGAACTTTTGTCAGAAGATGAAAGGTTAGAGTGTGACAGAGGGACAGGAGCCAGTGCCTTGCCACAACAGAGGGGACATTGGAGGAGGTGATCCAGTATCAAATGATGAAAGGTTAGAGTGTAACTGAGAAATAGGGGGCAGAAATAGGTGTCTTGCTATAGAGGAGGGACATAACTATACAGTAAGAGAGAGAAGTAGAGGGGTGGTCAGGTCTTTTCAGGGACATGTGTGTAACTAAAGAATTTCTACTCCAACATTTAAAACCATTTTAAGAGGTATTTTTCTTTTCCTTCTTCTTCTTCTCGTCCTTAGACTGTCCTCACTTACCTCTGATCCAATTTCTCTCCACGGTAAAAGATTGGAGTGATGCTCAAACGGCCCCGCAAAGATGACCTTGAAGGAAAACAAAAACGAGACTCAATAAATATACAAAACTGTAAATATAGCTATAGGAGTGGCTGTGTGGTAAGTAGCTTTCTTACCAGCCACATGGTTCCGGATTCAGTCCCACTGCGTGGCACCTTGGTCAAGTGTCTTCTACTATAGCCTCAGGCCGACCAAAGCCTTGTGAGTGGAATGAATCAACCCCAGTACTTCTTTATTTAAGCCTGATACTTATTCTGCAGTAAGGGGCAAACATTGACACAAGGACACACACACACATCGTGACTTAGCAGTTCAGCAAAAAGAGATCTGCAGAATAAGTATCAGGCTTAAATAAAGAAGTACTGGGGTTGATTCATTCGACTAAAATTTTTTCGAGTCAGTGCCCCAGCATGGCCGCAGTCTAATGACTGAAACAAGTAAAAGATAAAAGATAAAAGATAAGATTGGCTTTCACCCAATTTCTGTCTACCAAATCCACTCACAAGACTATAGCAGGAGATACTTGCCCAAGGTGCCATGCAGTGGGACTGAACCCAGAACCATGCGGTCAGGAATTAAGTAGCTTAACAAAATAAAATATAGAAAATACCAATAAAAATTTTCTACAAAAGTTATAAGGACTTACAGGGGGTTCCTTAAGGTCCAGTGAGAAAATGAGTTTGTGAACGGCAGCAGTGGTACCACTGCCCACAAATATGACAGCATCATGTTCGCTGGCGTTAGCAGCATTTCGTATGATATCCCTGGAATGAGAAATACAAACATCACATTAGTAATATAGGTTTTGTGATTTTGTTTTATGTCTATTTTTCAATGCCTGCATGGGTTTGATGAGACGGCAGATGTGTGAAGTTTGTGATGAACCACTGGTGGCACACGGGGCAGTTGACCATGCTGGCATGGGTTGGATGGTTTGACTGGAACTGGTAAAGCAACTCAAATATCAGTAAATATGGTGCTGGTGGCACATAGAAAGCACCCAATCCACTCTGTAATGTGGTTGGTGTTAGGAAGAAAGGGCATCCAGCCATAAAACCCCTGCTAAAACAGACAGAGAAGCCTGGCACAGTCTCCTGTCTAACCAGCTTCTGTAAAACTGGCCAACCCATACCAGCATGGAAAACAGACATTAAATGATGATGATGATGAAAAATGTAAAGAAAACAATGCCTTCGTTAATAATAATAAAAAACCCCATAAAAATTATAATTTCCATTTCATCGATGCTCTACAAATCTCAGGAAATTTAGAAAGAGATTGATTCTCCAAGACGGTGGTGCCATGACTTACCTTGCTTCGTGTCGATACAAAGTGGTCTGCAGGGAGGTTATGCTGGTGGTGGTGTGAGTATTTCCATAGTCGGGTAACACTTCATTCCTTACGTATTCTTCAATGAAAGACAGAGCTCTGGAATGAAACAGGGAAGGCATCGTCTTTTAATAACTTACTTCATTGGTCTCTTCTATTGAACTGCTAGGTGACAGGGACAAAAGCAAACTAACAACAAACACTGGAAGAAGCGGTCTGAGGATGGCAGAGCAAAGGAGCACTTTGTCGCTTACGACGACGAGGGTCCCAGCTGATACGGTCAATGGAACAGCTTGCTCGTGAAATTAACATGCAAATGGCTGAGCACTCCACAGACACGTGTACACCCAACGTAGTTCTCAGGGAGATTCAACATGACACAGAGTATGATATGGCTGGCCCCTTTGAATTACAGGTATTACTCCTTTTTGATGAAGGAGGTTGTGACAAGGGTCCTGGACCTTTTCACTTTGAAGGTCTTCCATAGGGCCTTCACAAAGGGGCTGGAACACAACACAAAGTGCATTGAAATCAGAGGACCCTACGTTGAAGATTAGAGTTTTGTACTTGTTTGAAATGAATAAATGTCTCTCCCTAAAAAAAAAGTCAGGCAACTTCTAGAATGCATCTTGTGTATGTATGTGTATGTGTTGATAGACGGACAGTTAGACTAATAGACAGATGAACATGTGTGTGTGTAGGTTTCTCCTTGTCCTGACTGCACATGATAGCTGTAAACAAGAGTCACTGTAATGCAAGAGGTGTCCTTCATTTCCGATCTTCCGCAAAAACATGTCTGGCCATGTGGAAACATTACTTTGCTTGGAAAGAGGTGAGGGTTGGTGACAAGAAGGGGATCCAGCCGTGGAAAACATCTCCTTCAAACAAATTCCATCTGACCCGTACAAACTCAGAATACTATGACGGTGATGATGATGGTGGTGGTGGTGGTGGTGGTGGTGGTGGTGCTTAAATATACTGATTGGTGTGTGTGTGTGTGTGTGTGTGTGTGTGTGTGTGTGCTGATGTGCTTTCACTTACCTTCCAGATGCAACGTAATCCAAATAGAGAACTGAAAGGGAGAAAAAAAAAATGAGAGAGAAATAAAGAACACATTTAAATGATGATGATGATGGTGGTGGTGGTGGTGGTGGTGGTGGTGTTGATAACGATGATCAAGGACAATGATGATGATGGTAGTGATGATGTTGACAACAATGAAAGATAATGTTATAAACGATGTTGACAATGATGATGATGATGATGATGATGAAAACCAGGAAACAGAAACATATTTTAACGAGAAATGACATCCATTCGGCGATCTTTCGTTTTGATTACAATTCTGAACAAGATCGTCGCTTTCCGTAAAAGGGTTTTAGGGTTAGGGTTAGGGAATTCCGTCCCTAACCCCAACCGTAACCGTAACCCTAACCCTAAAACCCTTTTACGGAAACATAAACAAAGGCACGTGGATTAGAAACGACGTAAAATGTAATCAAAAACGAAAGATCGCCCAACACGGCAAGTTGATTTTTCCTTAGATCCTTTCAGGGTCAAAAAACCCCCAGTTAACTTGTTAACTCGCAGGGGATTCGATCATACAAACATACATATACCCCTACACAAGCCTTCATATATATATATATATATATATATATATATATATATATATATATATATATATATATATATATATATATATATATATATATATATATATATATATATATATATATATATATATATATATATATATATATATATATATATACACAGACATATTTATACATATACACACAAAGAGACATATGTATACCTTGTCTTTGACCATAAGGTCCAGTGAGGACGTTCCGATCAAGGCTGTCCCTGATATACTCCAATAATTGCGGTTTTGTGTCGTCTGAAAACATTTCTGTTTTGGCAACAACATGTGGCCGGAAGAAGTTTAACGGTGAAGCGATCTACGGTGTCCGGGGGAAAAAATAGTCCCCACTGGTATATAATGATCTTGAATGCTCGAGACAGATTTGGTGAAGCCCTAAGTCAGTCATAGGCGACTTGTTTACGCTTCTATCGCATTCAAAGAATTCTCCATTTGAAGCAATCCATCGATCCAGGCACGTTTTCCCCAGTTGGAAGCAATCCTCTCTTTTACTCTCTTTTACCTGTTTCAGTCATTTGACTGCAGCCATGCTGGAGCACCGCCTTTTAGTCGAGCAAATCGACCCCAGGACTTATTCTTTGTAAGCCTAGTACTTATTCTATCGGTCTCTCTTTTGCCGAACCGCTAAGTTACGGGGAGGTAAACACACCAGCATCGGTTGTCAAGCGATGTTGGTGGACAAACGCAGACACACAAACGTATACACACACATACATATATACGACGGGCTTCTTTCATTTTCCGTCTACCAAATCCACTCACAAGGCCCGAGGCTATAGTAGAAGACACTTGCCCAAGGTGCCACGCAGTGGGACAAGGTGGGAATTCCGTCCCTAACCCTAACCTTAACCCTAAAACCGTAACCCTAACCCTAACACCCTAGTGAAAATCGTGCGGGTGTTAATCAGAAAATTTACCATTTATTTTTACATCAACCAATGAAACGCGAAACTGTGAAGTTAACCTTGGCAGAATTTGAACTCTAAGCATCGTGAACCCGAACTAATTACCTCCAGCTATTTTCTCTCCCATGCTCTAATGACTCGTCTATTTATTCCTCCCCTTCATTAACATTCGCCCCCCTCTTTTTTCTTTTACTCTCTTCAATCATTCAACGAAAGTTTTAAGAACTCCTTAACTCGGGTCACCTTTCAGCCTTCGTTTCTCTCTCTCTCTTTCAGTATTACTTCCCCCTCTCTCTCTTTTTCACTAGTTTACTCTTTTACTCTCTATAAGTCTATCTCTTTTACTTCCCTTCCTCCCCATCCTCTTTCTCTAACGCTTATCACAAGTGTACAATCCCCCTCCAGCTCTCACTACTCCCTTTTCTCTCCGTTCTCCCTCTCTTTTCGCTCTCTATCTATCAAATTTCTCTCACACTCTTTCTCTTTATTGCCTGTTTTCTCTCCCTATCATAACCCCCTCTTTTCTCTCTATCAATTCATCTACGTACTTTTCTCATTGTACTTTGTCTCTGTTATCCTCGGTCTCCCTCTCTTTCTCTCCTCTCTCTTTTCATTATGTTTTCTTTCTAATTTACACTCTCTCTATCATATTCCCTTTCACCTTTTCTCTCCACCCTCTCTCTATCTATTCATTCTATTCTCTCTCTTTCTCTTCCTTCCTTCTTTCTCACTCAATTCTACTTTCTCTGTTCTCTTCTTACATCACTTTCGAAACGTCATCAAAACCAGTAAACTACGTTTACCACACAGCAAGACGGTAAGCTCCCCGTTTTCGTCCGTCGTTGTTTGTTATTTTGTCTTTTCATCATCCCTCATTATATTTCTACCCGTAATTCACCCCACTGGGACAACCTCGTGAGTTACTTGAAGCCTTTGATCTTCAACTCTCATTAATTTTATACCTTGATCTCCGATTATCTATAACTTTTCTATAATCGCATGTCCGTGAGTGGCCCATCCTAACACAGATCGCGATATATATTCACACGCCGTAGTCTCTCCTCTTTAGGCATACCTCCACATGTGTAAACCTCCACCACCCCCATCGCCGATTTTGTTGCCTCATAACAAAATCGGTGAACTGTACACATATATATATACTAAAATACATCGGCGATATTTCGAAACAAGATCGCCCATACATCATATATACCTACAAAATGAAACTTGAAATTTCGAAAACAATTGTGACTTGTGTCTGCATGTATGTATGTATGTATGTATGTGTGTGTGTGTGTGTGTGCGTGTGTGTGTGTGTGTGTGTGATATCGATAATATGAGCAGCGTCCGAGGCAGAATTGATTGTTAGCACCGGACAAAAAGTTTATTGTCATTTCGTACGTCTCTACGTTCTGAGTTGAAATTTCTCCGAAGTCGACTTCACCTTTCATCCTTTCGGGGCCGATGTAATAAGTACCAGTTAAGCACTGGGGATCGATGTAATCGCCTTACTCCCTGCCCCGAATTTGCTGGCCTTGTACCGAAATTTGAAACCAATAATACGGATAGGGCTTATGACTCCAGGGAGAATCTCCGGATATGTCAGGGCCATAAAGAACACTCATATTCCTCAACAGATCTCTTATTGTAATATCTACCCTAAAGTTTTGTCAATGTTTCATTACATGTCATAATCTGACCGTGTTTGTTTGTGTTTGCTGGGAGACGATGTTTAGGGGTTATATAATCGAAAAACCAATGACTGCTAGCGATACCATACCTGTACTGGAATAGATTTAATATTGCTAGAAAATATCCTTATATGTCAACGAAATTACAAAAGAAAAGACGATGTAGAAGATCGTTTATGCTTGTTTGTCAGCCCTGAGCTATCAGACCGATGACCAGTGGTGTTCCAGCTGTGACCATCCTGTCTTAAAATTCAAATATACTGTATCTAGGACGACGTTATGTAATGTATCATTCCTTGTTGTTGTTGTAGTAGTAGTAGTAGTAGTAGTAGTAGTAGTTTAGCCCCAGGTCGATCCTGATCGAGCAGACCTGTGATCAAAGATGTTCCAACTGTGGCCACCCTGTCCTTTATTCGGGCATAGAGTACCTGAGACTGAATTATCTATCGTGTTCGTTGTTGTTGTTTGGCTCTAGGTCAGCCCTGATCCATCAGACCGATAATCAAGGGAGATCCAGCTGTGATCATGCTATCCTTTATTCAGGCATAGTGTATCTAGGACAAGGTGATTTAATGTGTCTTCCCTTGTCGCAGTTGTTTGTCCTCAAGACAGCTGTGATCTGGTCGACCTCTGATCAAAGATGTCTAAGCTGTGACAATCACGCTCGTTATTCAAATAAATTACATCCAGGCTTGCGTTATATAATGTGCCCTTCCTCTGTTAAAGACAGGCTGCGAGGTCAGTGGAGATTTGGTTACTATTTCTAGGAATTTTGTTAATAAATTTATAATAATGATTTGTAAACTCATTCGTAAACAAAACAAAGGAATATCCTGAAAATACCTCGTGGTGTTTAAGAATAACTTTTTACGTTGGTCTAACTTAGTTATTTTCGTGTCAACACATCGATCACCGATCCAGTGATGAGAGCGAAATATTCGATTTCGAAATAAAATTGGTTCCTGGAATCTTTTATCATTCACTTGTTTCAGTCGTTAGACTGCGGCCACGCTGGAGCACCGCTTTAAAGAGTTTAGCCGAACAAACGGACTCCAGTACCTTTTTTTTTCTTTCCAAACCCGCTGCTTATTTTGTCTATCGCTTTTTGCCGAACTGCTAAGTTAGGGCGACGTACACAAACAACATCGGTTATCAGGTGGTGGTGGCGGTAGTGGACAACCCCCTCTTTCTCTCTCTCTCTAAATACCTGATAACCACTTTAGACCCGTTTGTAAGCTCAGTGCATTTAGCGTATCACACCTTGCTACCATGGCAACAACAGTTTCCCAGTGACCCAACAGGTCATGGGTAGTCTAGTCTAGTATATATATATATATATATATATTAGGCTGGGTGGGGGAGCTTGTCTCCCCTTCGCAAACTTAAGGACACAGTAATTGTGTCAAGGCCGACAGGAAGCGGTCCAGCTTCCTAGGGCTAAACGGCAGTAGTGTGTTCACTTATTGGGATTGTCACATTAAGTTGACAATATACTACAACTATATATATATATATATATATATATATATATATATATATATATATATATATATATATATATATATATATATATATATATATATATATATTCAAGCTATATATATAATCAGCTATTCTGATTATATGTCTGTGCACACGTTTGAATGTGGTGTGTGCCAGAGGGCTTGCAAATCCAATGGGGGGGTCTTAAAAGACATGTCAGGATCCACAATGAGCAGAACTTACCTGCAAGTATTGGTAGTACAAATCAGAGGTGCAATCTGTGTGGGTGTTTTTTTCAGAACATTGTCTGGTTTAAAAAGCCACATCACACCATGAAAGGGCTAAGGTGTAGGTGCAGGAGGTGGTCAAACTCTGTGTAAGGAGTAGACAACCACCATATATGTGTGTATATATATATATATATATATATATATATATATATATATATATATATATATATATATATATATATATATATATATATATATATATTTATATATTGTACTGAAAACAAAAGACAAAAGTAGGTGAGGGAACAACAAGTAATTGTTTGGTCCTTTTTTTTCTCCTCCCTTATTTTTCTCTTGATCTCCTTCTCACAGGTTCTTTATGGTGTCGGGGTTTCTGAGACGAACATTAAAGGTCGGTTTTGCTTGTGGCACCGTCGCTACAACCGCAGTCCTGCTCCAACAGAATGGCTGGGAAGTGTCATCACTCGGTGTCTTTCGATTCAGCAGGGCAGGGCTCGCTGCTCTGTACATTGCTTGTGACTACAAAATGTCCCTATGGAACTTAGACACAAATGCCAAAGATTACGAAGCCATTAAGTCGAGCATCCACACCAGGTCTGCAGAGAGACTACGCAACGTCTGTTTGGACAATGGAGGTGTCTTCATCAAAGTGGGACAACATATCGGATCACTGGACTACCTGTTGCCCAAGGAATACGTAAGCACAATGGCATTGCTCTACGACAAGGTACCTATCACCCCAGTTGATAAAATGTTTGCCGTTTTCAAGAAAGAATTCAACCAAGAGGTAAGAGCATATAATTTTGTTGTGAATATTTATGTTGTAGGCATCATCATCATCATCATTATTTAGCATCCCTTTCTTACATGCTGCTACAGGTTGGATAGTTTGGCAGGAGCTGGCCAACCAAAGAGAACCACCAGGCGCCAATTGTCTGTTTTGGCAAGGTTTCTACAGCTTGATGCCCCTCCTAGCACCAACCACTTTACAGAGTGTCTTCGATGCTTTTAACATAGCACCAGCATTTGTCCGTTATACAGGATGTCCACAAGGTATGGGTACATGGAATAAATAAAATCATAACATAAACAATTAAATATAAGAAATAATAATTTCTTAAAGGATGTGTTAATCCCCATGTACCCAGACTTTGTGGACACCCTGTATATATATATATATATATAGGGTGTCCACAAGGTCTGGGTACATGGAGTAAATAAAATCATAACATAAACAATTAAATATAAAAAATAATAATTTCATATAGTATGTGTTATACACACACACACAGACATAATTTCTTTGTTTCTGTTCTGTTTGTCCAGCCCAAAGATGTGTTTTCTTACATTGACCCCAACCCAATTGGCTCAGCATCCCTGTCTCAGGTCTACAAGGCGCAGTTGAAAGATGGCACAGACGTCGCCGTGAAGATACAATACCCTCAGGTGAAAGCAAGATCGTACGTCGACATAAAGACCATGACGGTAAGTCGGGCTGTCAGGGGCGGGATTAGGGGTTGGTAGGATTGCAGAAGGATCAGGGTTAGGGTTAGGGTTAGGGTTTGTGGATGAGAGGGTGAGACATCCTGTGGGGAATTTTGCATGAGTATGTATGGCTGTGTGGTAAGAAGTTTTCTTCCCAGCCACATGCATCCAGGTTCAGTTCCACTTCTTGTCATCTTGGGCAAGTGTCTTCTACTTTAGCATCAAGCTGACCAAAGCCTTGTGAGTGGATTTGGTAGATGGAAACTGAAAGAAGCCCATCGTATATATATATATATATATATGTATATGTTTGTGTGTGTGTGTGTTTGTTCCCCCAACATCACTTGACAACTGATGCTGGTGTGTTTACGTCCCCGTCACTAAGCGGTTCGGCAAAAAGCGACTGATAGAATAAGTACTAGGCTTACAAAGAATAAGTCCTAGGGTCGGTTTGCTCAACTAAAGGCGGTGCTCCAGCATGGCCACAGTCAAATGACTGACACAAATAAAAGAAAAGAATAAAGAATATATGTATATATATGTTTGTGTGTGTGTGTGTATGTACATACATACACACATTCACATGCACATACGTATGTAACTGAATCAGTTTCTAATTAATTCGATATTTTTGTCTTTCTCCCAGTTTTTAGTGAAAGCCATAAAATACATTTTCCCTGGTTTCAAATACACTTGGTTGGCTCAAGAAACAGAGAAGAATCTGCCACTGGAATTGGATTTCCTTCAAGAAGGCAAAAACTGTGAAAAAGTCTCCAAAATGCTTCAACACTTCAGTTTTTTAAAAGTAAGTGTAGCTCTTCTGGTTATGATTTACCTTGTGTATAAACATACATATACATCATCACATCATCATCGTCATCATCATATTTATATAATATATATAATATATACTAATAATATAGCCTGAACAGGATAAACTACCCCTATTTTGCAGAGAAAAGTGTATGTGGCTGAGGAATTTGTAGTGGGTAGTTTAGCTTAATCAGTCAAAGCATCGTGACATGTAATCACGGGGATGTGAGTTCGCGTCCACAGCTAGCCACCTACACTTTTCTCTGCAAAATAGGGGTAGTTTATCCTGTTCAGGCTATATTATTAGCATTATTCTGCGATTGAGAATTTATATATAATATATATATATATATATATATATATATATATAATACAAAATGGGACAAGAATGCAAAACATCCAGACAGTTAGGTGATACAAGAAAGGGACAAAAAAAAACGTCCAGATGGACGATACAAAGAAAACAAGGACAGGTCATTCGGAGTTTTCATTCATCAGTCGAGTTCCACATTGTCTTTGCAACTTCGGCTGGTTATACTTGAGATTGCTCCAGTCTGGCCAGCCCCAAGAAAAAACTTGGCTGCCGTCAAATGACTGAAACAATTAAAAAAGTGTGTGTGTGTGTGTGTGTGTGTGTGTGTGTGTGTGTGTGTGTGTGCATTTATGTAGCAGACCCATGCCTGTATCCATGAGGCTATGTTGTTATATAAATATTGTATTGATTTCTTTGTTCTGGATGTTATTGTGTCCTGTTGTTGTTGTTGTTGTTGTTGTTACATCCTAAATTTCATGTCTCAAAAGATTTTACCAATTCTTTCAACAGATTCCCAAGATATACTGGAAGTATTCTTCTGACAAGATTCTCACCATGGAATTCTGCCAAGGGGCAACCATCGATGACCAGGAATTCATGAAGAACAACAAAATATCAGTGAATGAGGTACAGTCAGGTACCGTTTTCTGCATCACATTACACCCCCATACACAAATATCCTCATATCTCTATACACCACATGCAGCCCTTTATACATACATACATACATCCTTTCAGTTTGTTTACGGCAGTGGTTCCCAATGTTTTTGCATTCACGACCCCCTGACCCAAAAGCTTGAAACACACGCGACCCCCTACTATCAGTTGATAGTTGAATTTAATGTCATCCCAAGCCACTTCTAGCAAGGCTATGTAACATGCCCCCTGCCAAGGCTTCGTGACCCCCGGAGGCGGGGGACCACTGGTTGGGAACCCCTGGTTTACAGGGACATGTTTTGAGGTGATCTTGTGTCAGATGATCATCAGCAGCATCATTTAACGTCCTCCTTCGGTGCGGAGATGTGTTGGATAGTTTGACAGGGGCTGGCCAGGTAGGAGCCACAACCAGACTTCTCTGTCTGATTCGGCCTGTATGTATATATGTATGTATATACGTATGTATATATTCATACATGTTAACATAAATACATCAGCTGCGACTTCTATTTGAACCTTGATCTCTCTATTCACTCTTCTCTCTCCCACAGGTCTCCCAAAAGCTAGGTGAGGTGTTCAGTGAAATGATTTTCGCTCATGGCTATGTTCACTGCGACCCGCATCCTGGTAATTTACTCATTAACAAAATGAAGAACGGAACCACACAAATAACCCTTTTAGATCACGGCTTGTATCAGGTAAGAGGTCACCTTTAGTTCGTCTAATTAAGGGCTGTTGTCTTTGTCTTTGTTTCTGCCCTTGTTATTGTCGTAAGAATTATTGAATAGAGATATCGTGGAAGATACACAGTTGGAGAATAATAAGGGAACCGCAGGAATGTTTGATATTATAACAGTTCAGATATAACAGTAACGGATGAGAAGTTGTCCATCATAACACTCTCTCTCTCTCTCTCTCTCTCTCTCTCATTTCTCAACTCTCCTTCTCTCCTTCTCTCCAGACTCTCTCTGATGAGTTCAGGCTGAACTACTCCTATCTCTGGATGTCCCTCATCAACGCCGATGTCCCAGCCATTCGCCAGGCAGCTTCCAATCTCAACTGTGGCGAGCTCTATGGCCTCTTCTCCTGCATCGTCACCGCAAGATCCTGGGACGCAATTCTGCACGGAATTAAGAAGAAACCAACATCGCAATCAGAGGTAAATACATTGGTTTCCTTTGGGTTTTTCCTTTCACTTCTCCCCGCACTCATTCATTTTTCTTTCATTCAACTTCCTTCGTCCACTTATCCCTCCCTCACTCATTCACTTTTCTTTCATTCGATTTCCTTCATCCACTCATCCCCTTCCTGACTTATTCATTTTGCCTTCATTCAATTTTTTTTCCCATCCACTCATTCTCTCCCTCATTCATTTTTCATTTTTCACTTCTTTCACTTAGTCATTATTCTTACAATTAGTTTCCTTCTTTCACTCACTCAATCTCCTCCGTTCATTCATTCATTCAGTATTCTTCTTTCCCTTTTTCCTTCTTTCACTCTCTGATTATCATTCATTTACTTTCCCGTCTTTCACTCAATAATTCACTCATTCTTTAATCCACCCCTTCATTCATTCACTGCCCCCTCTTTTACTAATTCATTCATTCGTTACTCCACCTAGTCATTCATTACTCTTTCATTTTTCTTCTTTCTTTCTTTCACTCACTCATTTATTAATCTAAATCATCTTGTTCCTTCAACATCTCGTTCCTTCACTCACCTCATTCCTTCAACCACCTCGTTCCTTCAACATCTCGTTCCTTCAACATCTCGTTCCTTCACTCACCTCGTTCCTTCAACCACGTCTCGTTCCTCATATCGTTTCCATTCTCTCCATTTTTCTCTTTCTTCCTCCAGATTGAGCAAATCCGAGACAACGCAACCAGGTACATTGTAGAAATCTCCGACGTCCTCAACCGGATCCCTCGCGAAATGTTGCTCGTCCTGAAAACCAACGACGTCTTACGTGGCATCGAATCAAAGCTGCAGATCAGCAAAGGGGCGGAATCGCTTCTTGCGATGTCTCGATATTGCGTACGAGCCATTGCTCAAGCCGAAGAATTATTCTGCGACTCAATCATGTGTAAACTGAAAGTCAGGCTCCGACTCAGCTGGTATTTACTGAAAATCCGCCTCATTGGATTTTATCTACGATTCTTTCAGTTCTAGAACATTCAGATCGTAAACCTTCTTTCATGATTTTACTGGTTTCGGTTTAATCAGACTTTGGCCATGCTACAGCACCGCCTTTACGGGTTCTTATTTTAAGGCAGCAAGATGGCAGAATCATTAGCATGCCAGGCAAAAATGCTTTGTGGCACTTCTTCATGCTTTACTTTGTCGGTTCAAATACAACCAAGGTCGACTTAGCCTGTCATCCTTTCAAGGTTGTTAAAATTAAATACCAGTTGAGCGCTGGGGGTCAATGTAATTGGCTTACCTCCTCCTCCTAACATTGCTGGCCTTGAGCCAAAATTCAAAACCATTTTATCTGTCTCTCGTTATCAAGTGGCTAAGCTGTATATTTCACGGGGACATAACTTGATGTCGGTAAACTTAAACACAGATGTAGACACAAACAACAGCAACACACATATATGTGCTCTCCGTATTTGTCTTGTACAACTTTGAGGCGTTTGTACCTAGAAAGTTCCTCTTTAAGGTGCAAGGGTTTTATTGGAAGATTTTGGTGGGGCGGGGCTGGCTTTTTCTTGCCCATACATGTCTCCCCTCTGCATACATCCAATGATATCCGAGAGAAAAGAGCAGTGGCTGACGCAGTTCTTTGCAAGTGGAGTCACAGGATTTGCAGTCTACAGTCAACACACAAAATGCAGGAACAGCCACTGCAAGATACTTTGACAGTTTCCTTAATCTGTTACCCTGGTCTGGGTTTTTTTTTTGTATAAATGCTAGCCAGGGATTGATTTGATGTGAATGGAACTGTAATAAATATCAGGTTTGTTTTGCAAAACAGAAAAAAAAAATAATTCAATGAAGTTGATGTGAGAGTTATATCCCTTATATCGCAACTGTGATGTTACACCTTCTCACATGCTAACTGTTACGGGTGTAGAATGAAACGGGGTATATATATATATGTGTGTGTGTTTGTAGAGTGTTTGAAAAGGTGTACAGATATTGTATATTGTATATTAAGTAAAAGGAGGCAGTCAGAATTTTGGATAATTTTTTATTAGCTTTCATTTAACTGAACTCTTAAAGCCAAGATGGGTGTGTGTATCTAACTCTTTGAAACACCAGTGTTAGAATGGGGGTAGCTGATGAAGGAAATGTTCTCTATGTGGCCTGTGTGTTTTCTGTACTCTGTTTATCATTTTGTCTACGTTTTGTTTGCAACGTCCTGTACCCAGATATGCATCTATATATACAGGTAGATGTAGGTATGTACATACTTGTACGTATATATGCATATACTCACATATTATTTGTATATATATATATATATGTGTGCACGTAAACGTGCATACATATGCATGTATGTTTATGTGTGTGTGTGTGTGTATATATTCACATCTTTCACTTGCTGAAGTCATTGGACTGCAGTCTTGCTTGAGTTCACACACTTATACACACAATGCAATGATAATTGTTAATTTATCAATTATGGCTTGTAAGAATTTTTTTTTTTGTTTTATACATAGCCCAACTCGTTAAATACCAGTAATTTCAGTGGGTCTGTTGCCTTGACTTATTTTGAAGAAGAAACAAGAAAACAATTTTTTTGAAAATATAAATTCTGAAAATCTTTTGTTGTGTTGTCTTTCTTTAGGGGTGGTGGTAGTGTTTTATATATATATATATATATATATATATATATATATATATATATATATATATATATATATATATATATATATGAATATGTGTATGTATGTATGTATATATATATATATATATATATATATATATATATATATAACAATTAAAAGGGTAAAGGATTATCAATTTATTAATTTATTAATAAATTAATAATTAATAATTTTTACCAAGCCCTTCGGTATGTAAACACCATTATCGGTGAAGAACTTATTTAAAAGTTCTTATACATTTATAAATATAATTAAGGGGTCAGCAACAGTTGCTTCACCACATACCGAAGTTCAGCGCTTTAGCTGCTATTTCTGAACTTCGGTATGTGGTGAAGCAACTGTTGCTGATCCCTTAATTATGTTTATATATATATATATATATCATCATCATCATCATTTAACGTCCGCTTTCCATGCTAGCATGGGTTGGACGATTTGACTGAGGACTGGTGAAACCAGATGGCAACACCAGGCTCCAATCTGATTTGGCAGAGTTTCTACAGCTGGATGCCCTTCCTAACGCCAACCACTCCGAGAGTGTAGTGGGTGCTTTTACGTGCCACTGGCACGAAGGCCAGTCAGGCGGTACTGGCGATGGCCACGCTTGAAATGGTGTATTTTACGTGCCACCTGCACAGGAGCCAGTCCAGCGGCACTGGCATCGACATTTTAATTCGATATAATTTAATATATATATATATAATAAAATCATACCCAAAAAATAACAATTGCAGGCCTTGTGCCAAAATGTGAAATCATTATTATTGTCCCCTTTTTTCCTTTTATATACTCATTTTTTCCTTCCTTCTTTCCTTTCTCTTTCTTTTTGCCTTTCTCTTCATTATTTTTCTTTTGTCTTTTCCATTTTTTAACATTAAAATTTATTTGTTTCTTTTTTTTCCATTTAAAACTACTTTTTTTTTGGTCTTTTTTCTTCCTTTTTTTTATTTCCTTTTCACTCTTCCTCCTCCCTCTCTCCCTCACTTAACCCCCTCCCTCTCCCTCTCCACCGTTTACCCTCCCTCAGCTCCCCCTCCCCTCCCCTCACAGGACATTCATTCTATGGAAGAGGTGCAGCTGTTCGCATAAACATTTGAAGAATGTCGCAGCTGGGCCTCAATTGATAGCAGCAAGGGGGGGTGGGGACTAAAAGACACACACACACACGCTGCACAGCCAACTCACCCTCAAATCATGCCTTGTCTTTATGGATATATATACATACATACATATATATATATATATATATGTAGTGCACCTGAGCAATCTGTACAATAAGTTCATTTTTATGAGTCAATGGTGGGGGCGAGGTGACCTCTACATGATAGCTAGACCTGGTAGAAATAGCAGCCAAATCTCCTTCAGAATACACACTCTTGTCTTATGTATGAGCCAATGAGGGAGACCTCTACATGGTAGCTAGACCTGCTAGAAATAGCAGCCAAATCTCCCTCAAATCACACCCTACTCTCTTATCTATGTACATACGTATGTATGAGCCAATAAGGGAGAGCTCTACATGGTAGCCAGACCTGCTAGAAATAGCAACTGAATCTCCCTCAGATCACACCCAACTCTCTTATCTATGTATATATGTATGTATGAGCCAATGAGGGAGACTTGCCCAAGGTGCCACACAGTGGGACAGAACCCAGAACAATGTAGTTGGGAGGCAAACTTCTTACCAAACAACCATGCCTTCACCGGTATCCATGACTGCACCTACATAAGAGAGTAGGATGTGACTTGAGGGAGGTTTAGCAGCTATTTCTCACTCATCAGGCAACCACACATGGCTGTCCCCATTGGCTCATCAACCCCCAGGAATATATAGAACAAGATTCTTGCAATAGTATTTGGAGAGTCGATGTTGTTTGGATGGTGTTGTAGACGCAGGACTGTTAAGTCTGTCGTCGTAGTGTTTTGAAAACGGTACTAAAATATTTTAAACCACCGACCCATTTGTGACGATCTCATTGAAAAGCTGACTCATGTATACAGTTTTCAGACTAATATTTATTATTCAAAGACCTATGGCACCATTTATGGTAATCTCTGCTGACCAAATAATGCCACAGAGTAAATTCCAGCACAGGACAAATCAATAAACATGATGTGTAAAAAAAAGCACTGTTAGTCTGCTGTAAATGGTGAATTTAATAGTGCCAAAGTATTCTTGGTGACTGATATCATCATCATCATCATCATCACCATCATCATCATCATCATCATCATCACCACCACCACTACCACCATCTTCATCTTCATCACCACCATCATCAACATCAACTTCCATATATGAGGGTCTGCCACTAGCGTAGCTAGAGTGTGTCCCACCCGGGGCAGCCCTTCCATTTGGCTCCCCAGACCCCACAAAAAAACACATATTGTCTACAGCAGACCCAAAAGTGATGCCCCTTTAAAAGTGCTGCCCGGGGCAGACCGCCTCTACTGCGTCCCCTTGCTATGCTAGTGGGGTCAGCTGAAAAGTTCTTTAGGCTGACCAAGATCCTTTCATGGATTGTCACCAAATGAGGTTTATTTTACACCCTAGTCAGTTCCCATACTGGTGCACACACTTCTTCCCTTGGTCCTGAAGAGCGTGGACCCCATTGGTTCTGCAGAGCCTTCGTCATTTTGGACAGAAATGTCATCAACAGCAGACATGACATTATATTCACTGTGACACTGGTTCCCATCTAAGTGTTTTTTTTTCTCATGTTGGGGAACAGATGATAGTCAGAGGGCGGCCAAATCAGGAGAATAGGGTGGCTGATCAACCCCTTTAAAACCACAATAAATTCAGCAGCCATTGAAAGCAAGAACTGGAGCATTGTCCAGATGAAACAAGATCCCTTTCGTCAGTTTTCTTGGGCGTTTGGTCTTGATAATCTTTCGTAACTGCCTCAGAAAGCTGGCAGATTATTCTCCATTGATGGTGTGGCTCATTTGAAGGTGGTCAATAAACTCAATGTCTTTTGCATCCCAAACAACTGAGGCCATCCCTGCAGATGAAAGCACCTTGGCCTTCTTTGGAGCAGGTGAGGGGGGAATGTTTCCACTGATTTCAAGGATTGTCCCTTTGTCTCTGGCTCAAAGTGATGAACCCAACACTCATCCTGGCTTAGGAAACACCCAAGGAAACCAGCTGGATCTGCCTCAGTCAGTGTCAGATTTTTCCCATAATGTGATCCTCCTGGAATGCTTTTAATCGGATGTCAGAAAACATGGCAGCCACTGATCTGAAACCTTTGTCATGCTGAGTTCATTGTGCAGAATATTCTCAACTCCCTCGCATAATATGCTAATAGCATTGGTTATTCGATTTATGGTCAATCACCTGTATGCCATCCCTGTGGTGAACACGATCGGTGTTTTCTTTGGTGGTGGCCATTGTGGAATGTCCAGATCTTGGATCATCTTCAGCAGCAGCAGTACCACTACCACCACCACCACCAGAACCATCAGCACTGCTATCACCATCACCCCCCCATAACCATAACCACAACAACAACCACAACCACAGCTGCCACCACGACCTGCCTCCAGCACTACTACCGCCACCACAACTACCACCACCATCACCACAATCATCATCATCATCATCATCATCATCATCATCACCACTACTACTGCCATGCCACCAACACCCTCCACCACTACCATTACCACTAAAATTGCCACCACCATCATCATGAGCATCACTATATCAATTACTACCAGCAAATCGACTCTTACTGCCATGACCACCACCACCACCTCACCACTGTGACAGTAAGATATATCCTGTTGACATTTTGGTGTCCCCTGTCACCCCCCCCCCCCCCACAGATTGACACCACTCCTCTCGATGTGTGTGTGTAGACATTCTCATACATACATACATGTGTACGTCCTTACGTACGTACATGCATGCATACGCATATGCATACATACATAGGTACATACATACATACACACACACACACACATACATATATACATACATGCGTATATACATATGCACAAACATACATACCGATGTACACATATGCATATCTATATGTGTGTGTGTGGATATATGTATAACCTCATAACCTTTTGTAAGGCCACTGTGTACAGAATATATACATATATACATGCATGTGTGTGTGTGTGCATATATATATATATATATATATATATATATATATATATATATATATATATATATTTGAAGGTTTGGAGATGATGTACTATTTTACTATTTTACTTGTTTCAGTCATTTGACTGCGGCCATGCTGGAGCACCGCCTTTTATACAGAAATTTTCTTTGAAAAACCTACACGACTAGGTGAAAAGCGCTTCATTTAATATGTGACATTAATAAAAATCTGTAAATGTACAAACATCCAGGTTTCTGAGTACCTTAATTTTTTGTGGCTGACCCCTAAGGGTGGATGTTACTGTTGCTTTTAGCCCCAGGAGAACATCTCCTCCAGCTAGCTATCGACACACATCTGTGTCCTGTCTATATATATATATATATATATATATATATATATATATATATATGTATGTATGTATGTGTATGTATATATATAAAGAGAGAGAGTGAGAGAGAAGGATGCATACATACATACAAACCCCTATTTCTCTCTTATATTACTCCCTCTTTTCTATCATTCTCTTTTTGCTCTCTCTCTCTCTCTCAGTTCCCGTTCCCCCCTCTCTCTCTCGATTTAGCTAGACCTTCCTATTCCTCTCCCTTTCATTACTAGTTCTTTCCTATCGCTTCTCTCTCTCTCTTTCTCATTACTAGTTCTTTCCTATCGCTTCTCTCTCTCTCTTTCTCATTACTAGTTCTTTTCTATCGCTTCTCTCTCTCTCTTTCTCATTACTAGTTCTTTCCTATCGCTTCTCTCTCTCTTTCTCATTACTAGTTCTTTTCTATCGCTTCTCTCTCTCTCTCTCTCTCTTCCTCCCTTTCATTACCCGTTCTTTTCTATCGCTTCTCTCTCTCTCTCTCTCTTTCTCCCCCTCTCTCAACCATCCTTACGTTCACACCGCACCGCTGCCCCTTCTCTCTGACATGCGCACTCCCTCCCTGCTGGTCCAACCGCCGGCGAAGACGACACAACAACACACGGTTCAAATATTTGTGTGGCGAGAACAGACGACATGAAAGAGGCACACAAAAGACCCCAGCCAGGACTGACCCCTACATTAAATTGGATTTAATTTGACCAGACAACCCAGGTAAAGAAATTTCAATCATTTGAATTTCATAATAACGACGAACAATGGTTATTATTAATAACATAAACAGCGACATGGATCGCCGCATAACATAGTAATGGTGATATAAATATATATCATTATACATGATTTACTGTCTGTATATATATGTACACCCTTTTCTGTTTGTTGTTAAGGGATTTCCTTAACTTTGTTTTCATTCATTCCCTTTCGAAAATTATAAATATTTACATTTCTTTGTGTGTCTCCCTTGCGAGACCAGACGATCCAAACAGGGCCACTAAAGAAAGAAAAAAACCGATCTTTACAATGAGAATTGGATAAAGTTGACCAGACACTCCTGGTAGAGAAATTTCAGTCAATAATATTTAATAATAACGAGCGATAATGTTTATTAATAACAAACATACATGGACAACACAAACAGTAATGCTTATATTTAGGAACTCGTACCGAAAGATCACCACATATATATATATATATATATTAATTAATTCTTTATTGCCCACAAGGGGCTAAACATAGAGGGGACAAACAAGGACAGACAAAGGGATTAAGTCGATTACATCGACCCCAGTGCGTAACTGGTACTTATTCAATCGACCCCGAAAGGATGAAAGGCAAAGTCGACCTCGGCGGAATTTGAACTCAGAACGTAACGGCAGGCGAAATCACCACACACATATATACATATACATATATATATATATATATATATATATATATATATATATATATATATATATATATATATATATATATATATATATAATACAACATGATCTGTTCTTTATAATCCGTTTTTCTTTAATGTTGTTCGACTTTCCTTTTCATTCATTCTCTCGCAAAATTTATATTCGTTTGTGTTTTGGGAGGTGAGACGACCAAGGGCCGCTAAAAAAAAACAAAAACAAAATAAATAAAACAAGCTTCAACACTGACTGACCCTTGCAATAATAAATCGGATGGGAGTTTGACCGGGCACTCACTCCATGCAGACAAATCTCAGTCGATTATACTCTTTTACTTGTTTCAGTCGTTTTGACTGCGGCCATGCTGGAGCACCGCCTTTTAGTCGAGCAAATCGGCCCCAGAACTTAATCTTTGTAAGCCTAGTACTTATTCTATCGGTCTCTGTTTTGCCGAACCGCTAAGTTACTTACGGGAACGTAAACACACCAGCATCGGTTGTCAAGCGATGCAAGGGGGACAAACACACACACACACACACACACACACAGACATACATATATATATATATATATATATATACATAAATACGACGGGCTTCTTTTAGTTTCCGTCTACCAGATTCACTCACAAGGCTTTGGTCGGCCCAGAAGACACTTGCCCAAGGTGCCACGACAAATAATAATAATAATCAATGCCATAGCGACATCACACAAATAATGGTGATATATCTTTCCAATGTACAACGTGACTATATTGCTGTTTCACATAAACGTGTATATATATATAAATATTTAATGTATATAATCTGTGCGTGTGTTTATATTTGTCTGTCTCTGGTAAGACCAGATGACCCAACCAAGGCCGCTAAAAAAGAAATAACTGACCAGTACAATAAATGGGTGAAAGTTGGCCCAACAACACAGAGATCTTTAAGTGGAAAATATTTAATAACTGTTTTTAATTGAGGCATGTGGCCACTAATTTTGCCGGGAGGAGTGGTTTGTCGTTTACAACGGACCTCGGTACTTGACCGGTACTTCATTTTATTGACCCCCGGAAAGATATGAAAAGGCAAAGTTGACCTGGGCGGAATTTGAACTTGGAGCTTTCAACAGCCTATTGCTCTGACGATTCCATCGAATTAATTACTTTCAGTTAAAATTTACTAATGACGAATGATAATTATTAATAGCAAACACAGACATGGGCTATATATATAATATGTATACGCACACCTCTCTATATATACGTTTTTTCTGCATATATAGGTATATACACGAACTTCTCTGAATTTTATACACACACGCTTCTCAGATTATATATACATATACATATGCCTATATATATATATATATATATATATATATATATATATATATATATATATATATATATATATGCATATACTCATTTACTATTTGTTTATATATATATATATATATATATAGTTTTAGGGAAAATAACCAAGTTTCAAGAACTCATCGAGTTTATAAATTGATTTTAATTGAGTTTTTACCTGTAATTTTGGATTTTGTCCCTAATATATATATATATATATATATATATATATATATATATATATATATATATATATATATATATATATATATATATATATATATATATATATATATATGTATGTATGTACACAGATCTTAGTCTCTTTCAATCTGTTTATATTTCTGTGTCTCTCTGTGTCTCTAATGACATCAGGAAACCGCAGACAGGTCCTCATTAAAAACACAAAAATAACTAAATAAAAATAAGTGACCCCTAACAATAAATTGGATGAAAGTTGACCCGACAACACAGGCAAAGACATTTTAGGGGTTTAGAAATAATGCCAAAAAAGCTAACAAGTCACAAAGACACCATAACTAATATATAGCAATTTGTGTGTTAAAATATTATTACTATTTCTCTATTCATATTCGCTATTCTTTCTGTCTCTAATTCTTTCTATATCCTGCATGCGTATAATATATATATGGCGAAAGATAGTCTATATATATATATATATATATATATATACATAGATATATATACACACATATATACACGTATACATATGTTTGGTGATGCAAAGAGGAAAAATAGAGCTATTCCACTCTGCCTAACGGTATTGAGTACTTTCGTTCAACGGTATTTTCCACACCAAACCCTGCCCCCACCATTATGTGTGTGCGTGTGGAAAAAAAAAAGTATATATTTTCTTGCGCGCGCGTGGACGTACGTATATATTATGTATATCTCCATATCGTTTCTCCCTTCCTCCCTCTCCCTTACATTTTCTTCCTCTCTCTCTCTCACTCTCGTATTCCCCCCTCTCTCTTTTTCTGTATATATATCTTCCTCTCGCTCTCATTTCCTTGAATAATTTTACTTTCTTTCTTTCTTTCTCTCACTCACTCTCTCATACACGTTTTGACTTTCTCTCACTTCATATTTCACTCTCCCCTCCTATATGAATGCTTCTGCCTTTCCCTCTCTCTCTCTAGCTTACTCTTTCACTCTCTATCACGCCTTCTGTCTTCCTCCCCATCTTTTTTCTCTCGTTAATTTCATCCCTTACCTCCCCCCTTTGGTTTTTGGTTACCTCCCTAACCCTCTCTCTATTACTCTCTCTCCCTTCCTTTAGCTCTATCTCCCTTTCTCCACTTACCTTACCTTTCACTTCTCCCCCCCCACACACACACACTCCCGCTTTCTTCTCTTACCTACTTTCCCCGAGCCAGCGATGGGATCCGCTAGAAATAGCAGCTGTCTTAAAACAGGAAAGTATTGGATAATAAATAAGTCCTTAGTACCCTGGCAAGGAAAAAATAACAAGACAGGATGGTCCCAGCTGGAAAGCCTCGTGGGCCCTTCAGCCATGCCCGCCCATTCACAACTAACCGACTTTGCATTAAACAATTGTCTCTTTCCAATTAAGTGTGCATGTATACACACGTATACCTCAACTTACGTCGGTAATTGGTTTTACTCGCAAACCGACGTAACACGAAATATCATTTATAAAAAAAAAAACTTTATTAGCTTTTATATCTGTTAATAAACGGTTTCTTCGTGTTTTCACGTTTGCTTCATTTGATCGTCCAGTGTTTTTGTGTCCTTTATTTTTTTATGCTTTGAAATCCGTCCGATGAGGCCGACGTGGAAGACGGATAGATCGGTTCAGAGTTGAGATTTATTTATTTTTTTCCGTTAATTTCTTACAAAAATAAAAAAATAAAAAACGATGTAAAGTAGGAAAAGACATCTCGAAACGACCACAAGTTTAGGTGTTTCCCCTCATAAGTATATATTTGCAAATGCTTAGCTTTCTCGTCAATAATACGTACTAAACCTTATCTTGTTTTCGCACTCTTTCTCCCCTCTCTTGTCTCTCTCTCTCTCATTTTTATATCAATGAAGGAATCTTTATAGTTCTCATAAATACACACACATGGCAGAGGTTCAGAATACATACACCACCCGTTTTCGGCGTAACAAAAACCTTAACACTAGACCCCTAACCCTGAACACCGAGTGTACGTATTCTTTACTTTCGCCTACACACACACACACAAACGTGTGGTGTGTGCATAGACATGCGTATGGACATAACCACATGTCAAGATACATACACGTATAAACGCTTATATACACACATTTCTATGCATACATTGACACACACACACAAGTACTGGTGTGAAGGAGTCACAAATTATCACCTGGGTTATAATCCTCGTTAAATAAGGCTCTGGGTCTGTGAAAATGCCTTTGTCTCATCACCTGCTAGGTTATGAGAATCCCTACACACACACACACACACACGTTGCTGTGTGGTAGTCTAAGCTGTCTCCATTTTGCAGTGTGTTTCTATTGGTCAGTCGAGTATCATATTGCATATCATCACGTGCAGTGGTCAGTGCTGCAGTCTGGACATGTTGTACTCTCTCCAATGTCCAGCCTGTTTCTTTGTCAATCAAGGACCAACATGATGTGATGGTCCTCAGTTCAGCACGAATCAAACATGCTCATATGACATGCATGCATTGAGGCCAACAAACAAGCAGGTGCAACCCTCAGGTTTGTCTCTGCAGCTGAGGCCCCTGTCGCAAACCCTGACTGGCTCTCTCTTATTTACGATGACGACATGGGGTTCCAGTTGATCCAATCCATGGAACAGCCTGCTTGTGAAACGAACGTGTAAATGGATGAGCACTGCAAATTCAACTACACACATACATTGTTATGTTCATAGTATTTTTACTATAGAGCTGCTTCCATTGCATGATACAAAATATGAGAAAGCTGGCCCCTTTGAATTTCAGGCACACCTCATTTTTGTCAGCTGAGTGGACTGGAGCAATGTGAAATAAAACATCTTGCTTAAGGAAACAACATGCTGCTGGGAATTGAACTCCTGACTTTAGGATCACGAGCCAATTACCCTAGCCACTCAACCACGTGCCTTCACCTTAAGGGATACATGGGGCCAACAAAGTGTAGGTTTCACACTGTTGTCCACCTAGAACTTGGAGACCAAATTGTTGATCCCTGGGGTTCAGTCCTACTGCATGACACTGTGGCCAAGTGTCTTCTACTGTAGCTTTGGACTGACCAAAGCGTTGTCTTTGGATTTGGTAGATGGAAACTGAAAGAAGCCTGTCGTGTATATGCATATGTATCTGTCTCCTTGCTTTGACTTCTCATATATATATATATATATATATATATATATATATATATATATATATATATATATATATATATATATATCTGTAGATATATCTGTAGATATAATATGTGACAATTATTTGGTAGCCATGATAAAGCTCCGAGTTTCGGATGTCATGGCTACCGAATAATTGTCACATATATTTACAGATAAATTCCTCTATTTACATAATATCAAGGTCTCTTTCATTCTTTTGTCTTACCATTACTGTCAATATATATATATATACAAGTATGGAAGTAAATGGTGAAGCCGTTTTCACGTGATAAGCGATTACACACACATCTCTGTTTTATATATAGTATAGATATATATATATATATATAATATACATACATATCTAAATATAATTATTGCTATTATTAAAACAATACTTACAACTCTAACCATGATGAAATGAGTGCTTTATGTATTTTGTGCTAAAAATTATGGATTTTTTTTTTGTTTTGTTTTATCTTAATGAGGTCAGATAACAGTTATCTGTTCTCGTTGACACCAGAAGGATTTATAAACTTCAAGAGAACATGAAATAATTATTTTTCGGAATAGTGGATCTCAAAGCAGATAAGCTATAAATAACATTGGGTAAATATTGAGCTGAAAAAAAAGGCCTCTTTGGATTACACTGTTATTTATAGAATCATCATCATCATCATCATCATCGTCGTTTAACGTCCGCTTTCCATGCTAGCATGGGTTGGACGATTTGACTGAGGACTGGTGAAACCGGATGGCAACACCAGGCTCCAATCTAAATTTGGCAGAGTTTCTACAGCTGGATGCCCTTCCTAACGCCAACCACTCAGAGAGAATATGTTTCCAAAACCAATGTTCTTCCCAAAAAGAACTATATATTCTGTATATGTGAAGGCACATGGCCTATTGGTTAAGGGTGTGGTACTCATGATCACAGGATCATGGTTTCAATTCTCAGACCGGTGATGTGTTGTTTTCTTGAGCAGAACACTTCATTCCACCCTGTTTCAGTCTGCTCAACTGTAAATAGGTGAACGCTGCAATGGACTGGCATTCCATTCAGGGTGAGTGTTGGCCTGCTCGCCTAACCTGCAAGTTGGTATCAACAGAAAGCGACAGCAATGTGAAGGAGAACATTGTGACTTGCAGTATAATTATATATTATTATATATATATGTGTGTGTGTACTCACAAGGGGAAGATGTTTTATAAATGTATCCTGTTAAAATCATGCAATGTACTCCAGAGTCTTGGCAAAACGAATTTCTTCACCCCCACCGCTCCCTGTTGCTACAGCTTATCAATTGTCACGTACTCGTGTCACTTCTGAAACTGAAATGAATCCCACTTGTTTCAAGTATTTACCGAATGTTTCTAAACTTGAAAGGATTCTTATGAAAACCAAATTCTGGCAGAATCATTGGCATGCTGGACAAAATGCTTAGCAGTATTTCTTACGACTTTGCGTTCTGAGTTCAAATTCCACTGAGGTTTATTCTGCCTTTCATCGTTTTGGGGTTGATAAATAAGTACCAGTTAGGCACTGAGATTGATATTATCAACTAGCCCCTCCTCACAAAATTTCAAGCTTTTTGCCTATACTACAAATTATTAAAAATGTCGCTGGTTTTGAAATTGAAGTTTTTTTTTTAAATATGATATTTTTTAAAAATCTGAATTAATTTAATACTGCAATTAATTTATACATTTCTATTTCTTTTTAATTAAAGAATCTCATTTGGAATATTGGATTACAACAAACGAATTGGATTAATTTGGGATTTGCCTAAATAACGGAAATAATATACCAGAGGAATTATGTCTTTGGAATTTTACAGATAAAAGTGTATAAATCTATATAAAAATATATATATATACACACACACACTTGGAACTGTATATAAATCTCTACATAGGCATATGCAGCCCCTACTGTAAAAAAAGAGAGCGAGTCTTACTGAGATTCAAGGATTTTATACAATAGTATGGTAAGTTCTGGTTCTTTTCTGTTTTAGGGAGAAGTAGTGTTTGTGATTCATTGATTTTTAAGATCATCACGTTGTATCTTGGAAGCTGGAAACTGTGCAAAGCATGCAAAACTGTGTATGTGTATATATATATGTATATATATATGTATATATATATATATATATATATATATATATATATATATATGTATATATATATATATATATATATATATATATGTATATATATATGTATATATATATATATATATATATATATATATATATATATATATATATATACGCATATGTAGGTGTAGACATGGCTGTGTGGTGAGAAGCTTACTTCCCAATCACATGGTTCCAGGTTCAGTCCCACTGTGTAATACCTTGGGCAAGTACTATAGCCCCGAGCCAACCAAATCCTTGTGAGTGGATTTGGTAGATGGAAACTGGAAGAAAATATATAATATATATATATATATGTATATATATTTGTGTATGTATTAGTGTTTGTACACCATAGATATAGTGTGTGTGTGTGTGTGTGTATATATATATATAGGCGTTAGGAAGGGCATCCAGCTGTAGAAACTCTGCCAAATTAGATTGGAGCCTGGTGTTGCCATCTGGTTTCACCAGTCCTCAGTCAAATCGTCCAACCCATGCTAGCATGGAAAGCGGACGTTAAATGATGATGATGATGATGATATATATATATATATATATATATACACACACACACACATGCACATACTGTATATAAAAAAAGGATTGATGGACACAGCTGGCCTCAGCTGGAGCATTTGTGATCACAAGGCAACTGGATTGAGGCTGACCAGGTGCTGGCAGGATTAAATAAAGTGCTAGCAACTACTATACACACACACATGCTGTATACGCCCACAAACGAAGATAATCCAGCGCAGGTGTCCTCACTCATTGGCTCATACTTACATACATAAAAGAGTAGGGTGTGATTTGAGGGAGATTTGGCTGCTATTTCTACCAGGTCAAACAACTATGTACTGACTCCCAAATTATTTTTGATGATGATGATGATTGTAGTGGCAATGCCAGTGCTGCTGTTGTTTAGCCCCAGGACAGCACCACTGGAGTAGACTAGTGATTGTACTCACTCCAATGATGACCATCCCACTTTTAGACCTGTGTCTAAGATTACATTGTCTCCTGTTCTTTGTTTAAAAACGTTAAGCTATGTTGGGAATTCTGCTGCTATTTCTTGTAGGTCAAGTGACTTCATACAGCAAGTGTTTTGAAGCTTTTTTTCTGTTTATGAAAGCAGATCTCTAAGTGTTTGTTTAACATGTGCCCATCCCCCCACCCAGCTCCTAAACTATAGCATCATATAGGACGTCAAAAGATCACACACACACACACACACACACACACACATCTGTAAGGAAATGAATTTTGCTGAAATATTTTCAGAAATTTGTGGAAGCTAGAAGCGTGGTTGTGTGAGGGGTTAATTTCCCCAATTCTGTGCTTTCAGGTTCCGTCCCTCTGTATGACACTTTGTGCCAACTCGCTTCTGTTGTAGCATTTGGTAAACTGAGGCCTCACAAGTGACATATGTGAACGTCTTGGTTGCCTTGTCTGTCTGTCCGTCCGTCTACCTATTGAATTTTCATAACATCATGGCAGAGTAGCAGCTTAATCTGGGATTATATTAGACGCAAAACAAACATTTGCATTCATTGTAATTCAAGTACTGCTGCTGTCGCAGTCACCGTTGTTCTTATCCGTTTAGCCATAAGTCAGCCACATTACCTCCTCCACCTCTGCCGCCACATCCTCCACAATTGGACAGCTAACAGACAATTTATTACCCTAATTCATCATCATCATCATCATCATCATCATCATCATCATCTGCTGTCTGTGTTCCATGCTGCCATGAGTCTGGACAGTTTCACAGGGACCACTGGCACCAGGGACTGCATTGCATTGTGACCCCCAATGTCTGCTTTAGTATGGTCGGACGTTGGTGCTGCATCGAAGAGGCCAGGGAATAGAAGAAAGAAGACATGCACCCAACACCAGAGCTGAAGACACCTCCGAAAGGGGGTGGCCCCGCCACGTCAAAACGGTAGAGGAGTAGGGGCCGAAACCGGACGTGGTTCCTCCTGATGATGTCTTGAGCTAACTGGATCCTATAAAGGAGCTGTTGTGGTAGCAGACCACGAAACATGGTTGAAATTCCTCCCTTATTTCTTTACTGCTCACAAGGGGCTACACACAGAGAGGACAAACAAAGGCAGACAAACGAATTAAGTCGATTATATCAACGCCAGTGCATAACTGGTACTTATTTAATCAACCCCCCGAAAGGATGAAAAGCAAAGTCGACCTCGGCGGAATTTGAACTCAGAACGTAGCGGCAGACGAAATACCGCTAAGCATTTCGCCCGGCCCCCTAACGTTTTTGGACAGCTTGCCGCCCCCTATTTTTTTTCCTAACGTTTCTTATTTAATATGGTTTCTATGGCTGGGGGCCCTTCCTAATGTCAACTGCCACAGTGTATTCTGGGTACTTTTTTCATGGCACCAGAACTGTTGATGTTACCATTCCGATTTACAGGATGATAAACCCTGGAAGGAGTTAGGGGTGGTGGTCAGCTTTATGCTGGGGGGACAAAGTATTAGAGAAGTGGGAGGACTCTGTTGTCTCGTTTGTCCTTTGTTTTAATGGTATTGCTGCTATTTCTAGCAGGTTGAATAACCAGAGAGATTCCCTGTTGTTGTTGAGGCCTTGGTCAGCTTCAGTTAGATCAGACGTTCCAGCTGTGACTCTCCTGTCTTACATTTGTAGCATACCTAGGACTACATTATCTAATGTGACTTTCCCTGTTATTGTTTAACCCCAGGTCAGTCCTGATCCAGGAGACCTATGATCAAAGATGTTTCAACTATGACCATCCTGTCTTTTAGTCAGACATAGTGTATCTAGGACTACATTATTTAATGTGTCCTTCTTTATTGTTGTTTAACCCCAGGCCAGTCCTGATCCAGCAGACCTAGGACCAAAGATGTTTCAGCTGTAACCATCCCATCTCTTATTCAGGCATAGTGCATCTAGGACTACATATTGCTGGTGTCATGTTTAACTTCCATGTCAGTTCTGATTAAATATGCTCCAGCTGTGACCATCCCATTGACTACATTATCCAATCAGTCCTTCCTATTTTTATGACAACAGCCTGTAACTTAACTGCTATTTCTAGCATATCAATTAATCCTATAGAGGCTTTCTCATTGGCCCACAATGGTGAAAAACAGGAAGAGAGGAGGTTGTATTTTTAACATTTTATTTTGCTATTTCTTGGGTTTTTTTGTTTGTTTGTTTGCTTCTTATATTGTTTGGTGTGGAGTTGACCTTGACATTGTGTCTCAAGTTAATCTGTTGTTGTTGTTCTTGTTGTTATTAAAGCAATAAGCTAGCAGAATTGTTAACATGCTGGGCAAGAATGCTTCGTGGCATTTTGTTCTGAGCTCAAATTCCGCTGAGGTCGACTTTATCTTTCATCCTTTTTTAGGGTCGATAAATTAAGTACCAGTTGAACACCAGGGCCAACGCAATCGATTCATGCCCTCCCCCAAAATTGCTGGCCCTGTGTCAAAATTTATTATTATTATTATTATTATTAAGGTGAGCTGGCAGAATTGTTAGCACCCTGGGCAAATTGTTTGGCAGCATTTTGTCAGTCCTTAGGTTCTTAGTTCAAATGCCACCAAAGTTGACTTTACCTTTGATCCCTCCAGGGTCACTGAAAATAAGTACCAGTTGTGTACTGGGGAGGGGGGAGGGGAATGTCATCGACTAGTCCCCCCCCACGCCCCCCCCCCCAAATTTCAGGCCTTGTGCCTATAGTAGAAAGGATTATTATTACGGCAGCGAGCTTGAAGAATTAGAACACTGGGTGAGACGCTTAGGTCCTGAGTTCAAACTCCGCCAAGGTCGACTTTGCCTTTCATCCTTTTGGGGTTGATAAAATAAGTACCAGTGAAACACTGGGGTTGATGTAATTGACTCATCCCCTCCCCGCAAAATTTGAAACCATTATTATTATTATTATTATTATTATTATTATTATTATTATTATTATTATTATTATTATTTATTGTTGTTGTTATTATTATCAACATTTATTATTATTATTAATATTTGTAGTAATAGTAGTAACATTGTTTCCTTTGTGTTGTGTGTGTGTGTGGGTGTGTGTGACTGAAAGCATTGGAATGAATTATTGCCAACTGACTCAGTGTTTTGTGTGTGTGTGTGTGTGTTGCATGTATATTAATGAGTATGCATATTATTGAATGTGTGTCTGTTGGTTTATGTGTCAGTTTCTGACTTGCTTGTGTGTGTGTGTGTGTTGAATGTAATATTTGTCTTTAATGTGTGTGTGTGGTATCTTATGTGTTCTCTGTACATTAGTGAATATGGTGTGTGTGTGTGTGTTGGTGAATGTGTGGTAGCTGCCTTTGTTCTTGTGTTTGTGTGTGTGTATGGTGTCATATTGTGTATGTATGTATGTATGTTGGTGTTTGTATTGTATATACATGTGTGTGTGTGTGTGTGTATGAGAGAGAGAGAAAGGAAAAAAGAAAATGGACAGACTACAGTTTCAATTTATTACTTGCCAACCAATAATGTGTGTATGGGGTCAGGACAACAACTTACTGCAGTGTGTATTGACAGCAGATTGTGTGTATGTATATGTGTGTGTGTGTGTGTGTGTATATATATATATATATATGTAGTTTGTCATGTCTGTGTTTGAGTGTGATGACATCACTGCAGTATACACTTCATCATCATCAGGTTACATCTGTTCGATTTTGGTTGGGGGGTCTTCCCCCTCAATGGCTGCAGGAATCGGATGGGTCATCGCAGCACAGTTTCTCACCCTTTGCTCCGGTATCCCTGGTTAACTTGTTTGTGAGGTTCATCAACCTCCTAAGAGGGTCCTTCTTACAGCAGGGCTGTCTTAGCAACATTATGGGTCTCCCCCACTTGGCCCCGTTTCATTTATTAAATAAGTGACCCACAGTGTACGTAGGTCTAGTTTGGACCCCCAGACCCGTGAGCCCTCACCTTGCAGCAAAACTACACTGGACCCTAAAGTATTTAACAGCAAACATCATACATAGATGAGAATTGGGCCCCTAGGCCTGTGACCCTCTCCCCACTTCTGGCAAATCAATGCGCTGGACCACAGCATATATAGATCAAAATTGGGTCCCTAGACCCTTGCCCTCCCCCCTTTCTCCAGCATATCAACACACTGAACCCTAAAGTATTTATTGATTGCAAGCGACAGCATAGATGAAAATGGGGCTCATCAACCCATGAGCCCCTCCCCCACCTTTGAGCAAATCAATGTAATGGACCCTAGAATATTTGACTGCAAGCCAAAGCATACATCAAAACTGGGTCCCTAGACAACCATTTCTCTACATCCTTACTCACGGTTCCCATTGTACCAATTTTTACAGTCTTCAACCTTTACAGTCTTCAAACTCCAGATTCTTGCAATTTCAAATTTTAAGCAATTGTCCAGCTGGCAGAACCATTAGCAGGATGGATGGTCGATTTTCCTTTTCATCCGTTTTCAGAGTCGATAAATTAAGTACCAATGGACATTTGATGATGGTGACCGATACATTGAAACCATGGTCACGAGGTCGTGATTTCAATTTCTGGTTGGGGGGTAACACGTTGAGTTCTTTAGTAAAACCCTTCATCTCCTGTTGATGTGCAATCACTTTGCCACCGGTGGCCGTGTGGCACACTGTGCACCCGTTCCAGAAATATCAATTTGATGGAAGGAGTTAGCCATTTCTATGTCACAAACCATTTGGTCACCATAAACAAAATCATTTGTACAGCTTGCTCGGCAAGAAATTGCAGAATTGTCTTTCTCAGACTACGAGAGACCACTGTGCTGGCGGTGGTGGTGGCGGTGGTGGTGGTGGTGGCGGTAGTGGTGGTGGTGGTGGTGGTGGCGGTGGTGACAATTATTAGTAGCACTGATATTGGTAGGTTTAGTTGTTAGTATAATGGTAAGGTTGTGGAGGTGGTTGTGTTATTAATATCATGGTTATTATTATTATTATTATTATTATTGTGGTGGTGGGTGGTTGACATGTCTCGTTGCAATAAATTAGTCTGTATTATTCATTAATTTGTTAATTAAAGCTTTTTTTTTTGTTAACGTTTGGTCTACCTTGATTATGTCATATCTATTTCTATAATGAATGGAAGACGCACAGACGCAGTGGGGAAGTGTGTGTGGGTGTGGAGGTGGAGATGGAGTGTCCGTATGTGGGCCTGCGTTTATGGTGTATGCAGAAAGGGAGGGGAGGTTGTGAGGGGGTGCGGGGGGAGTCTGTGCTTGTGTGTGTGTGTGTGGAAAGTGTTGAGTTAATATGTATGTAGTTGTGTGTGTGGGGGGGGAGTCTCTACTTGTAGGTATGTCTGCAAGGGGGGAAGGGGGATGTCTGTATATTTAGGTCTGCTTGTCTGTGTACGTGTGTGTGTATATGTGTAGTTCTGTGTGTGTATGTATATGTGGGTTTGTGCTTGTGTGTGTGTGTGTGTATATATATATATGCATGTGGGCCTGTGCTAGCATGTGGGTGTGAGTGGGTCTGCTTGTATGTGTGTGGAGAGGAGGGTCACAACGTGTGGGCATCTGGAGAGAGAGAGAGAGAGAGAAGGGGCTGTGTGTATGTATGTGTGTGTTGAGATGGAGTGTATGTATATGTGGGCCTCTGTGTGTGTGTGAAGAACAGGAGGTCGTGTGTGTGTGTGTGTGTGTGTGTGCAGAAGGTTGGCATCTGTTTGTATGTCTCTGTGGTGTGTGTGTGTGCGTGCAAAGGGACCTGTGTGTGGGTCTGTGTATCTGAGTGTTTGTATGACTATATGCACGTGTGTGTGTGAGTGTGTGGTTGGGTGTGTGTTTGTGTCGTGGAGGGGTTTCGGTGTGTAAGTTTTCTGTGTAATTGTGTGTGCGTTTCTCTCCATCTCTCTTTCTGGGTGAGTCTGTGTGCATGGGGGAGGTGGGGCAGGGAATTGGTGTGTATGTTCTGTGGGATTGAGTGGAGGGTGAGTCTCTGCTGTGTCTGATTTTCTGAGGATGTATCTAATATATATGTGTGTGTGTGTGTGTCTATCTCTGAATGTGTCTGTATGTCTATCTATATATGTATCATATTTGTGTGTGTGTGTGTGTGTGTGTGTATTATTTTGTCTCTTGCTTTCTCTCTATATGTCTCTGATCCTGTTTATGTGTGTTAGTATATCTGGTTCTATGTACATGTATATGTTCATACCAGTGTGTGTGTGTGTGTGTGTCTCTCTCTCTCCATATGTATGTATGTACCTGTCTTTGTCTGTCTCTGCGTGTGTATGTATATATGTGTGTATCACTATACCAGCCTTTGTGTGTGTATTTATATGTATATATATGTGTCATGCACGCCTAATGTAGGTGATATGGGAAAATGATAAGATACCATATCTTGAGTACTGCCAAAAATTACGATATGTGTGTGTGTGTGTGTAATAAATGAAATATAAAAATAACTGTGAAATGACTTGTTTATAAATAGATGTTTCTTCATTTGAAAGTCATAGCCTAGTAATCTCTTATAAGGGTGGCAAATGGGTAGAATCAGTAGAATGGTGGCTAGAGTATTTATTCCTCCTCTGTGCAGTGGGTTCAAATCTAACTGGGGTCAGCTTCTTTTCTGCTAATCCAGCTAAAAACAGATTAGGGATTAGTGCAGTTTTAGAAGAGGATTTTGAGGTATTTGGTTCAGTAGGTTGTCTGTATGGCTGTGTGGTTCACTTTGTAACCATTTGGTTTTAGGTTCAATCCTGTTGTGTGATATGGCACCTTAAGCAGTGTTATAACCCTGGGCCTTAGTCGAATTGCTAGGCAGAAACTATATGTAGCCCTACTTAATACATGAGCCGAAAGACTGCTCTCCGGGCGGTTTTCTGCTAGCCCCTTGATAATATTTTCACATTTGATTCCCAATTCTAATAATTTTTATATTTTACATCTAATTATTTCTTTGTATAATAGTGCACACTTGCTTAGTAAATATTACTTTCATTATTTTATCACAGTTATAAACTCTGTTTTTAAACAAACATCATGGTAGTCCAACAACAGAAGAAGATGCAGTTTGTCAAGTTTTACCTTCCCCGCAAAGCAACATAGAAATTTCAATTCAGCAGCCCATCTGTAAGCTTTGTGTGTGTGAGAGAGAGAGAGGACATCGCAAACAATGAAATAAAAACGCATTACTACAACTATACACGCCCCCAACTGCTGTAATATTTTAAGTAAAAATGTTCTTCTTCTGTACTTTACCAGATGTAATGAGTTGTCCTGAACTTTTCCAAGTGTAATAACTTGTCCTGTACATTTCCAGGTTTATAATCTTAACAGTATTGTTTCTCTTGCTGACATTTTTCCATGTGATGATATATATTATGTTGGCACACGTGCATAGACACACATACATACACACATGCATAGACACACACACACACGTACATATATACTCATAACCTGGATGTGAATTGAAGATGTGTATACACACCCACACACACACAGGTTATTTTCAGTCTCCATCTACCAAATCCTTTCATAAAAGCTTTGGTTGACCCATGGCTATAGAAGACACTCGTCGAAAGTGCCACACAGTCAGACTGAACCTGAAACCATGTGGTTGGTTCTCAGCCACACAACCATGCCCGCTTCTAATCTTTATGGCTGTTGTCTGGCAGCATTCCATGCAACGCGAAGAAAACATTGCCAGAAAGCAGCTAGCATGAGTTTGACGTTCCCATCCAAGGATCTGTGGGCAGCGTTCTGAGTGAGACCTGCCAATCGAGAATCGGTTGATTCAGGTTCATTGACATCAGGAATCGTACTTGTCGACTGGCATCACTCCACCCGATTCCAAGTGGAGCGATGCCAGCAAAGATGGAAAACCAAAACAGATATCTGATGAAAGTTGCTCGGCATTTGTTTTTACAAATATCAACAAATGCAAAGATGAGAATCTAAGGAAAACGTTCCATGGTTCTTGGAGGTGTTTTCCCGAGAAAGAAACAGACTTATTTGCATCCAGTCACAGAAGGAAACAATGGTAAATATTCCATATTCTTCTAATGTCAGACATGATGACGGAACCGACAGAAAAGATACGTCCAAGTTCTCAGAATTCTGTAGAATGAGGAGAAATGTGTCGGTTGATTCCATGTGGGGTTTTTTTTTGGTTTGACTATAGAGGCACCAAAAGAGAAATGGTGACATGAGTGTTGGTATGGATCTTGTTTTTCTGGGACTGTTGAAGGAGCCTCTCCAACTATGACTCACCTGCTGGGTTTGTCTTTCAGTTTGATGCTCCAACGGTTCTGCCAAGTCACTGACTAATTATAACTGGCATAATAACCATTATCGTCATCATAACCATTATCGTCATCATAACCATTATCGTCATCATAACCATCATCATCATCATTACATTTATCATCACCATCACAACCATTAAACATTGTTTCTTTATTACTTCCATGTTCTGGATGTGAAGGATGTGTAATATGGTAACCGCCCCTTCCCCGTGTGCCCTGCCCTGCCGCTCCCCCCTCCCCATCTCCTCTGGTAATGTTTGGCAATGCCATAATGCACACTCTCTTGGAGTTCTGGCTACGATGTTCAACATCTCTCTGACATGCACAGATACACGTCTTTGCAACGTATGTGTGAAGTGTGTGCATGTATGCGTTTGTATATATGTATGTGTGCATGTATATACGTGTGTGTGTGTACTTATATGTATGTGTATATCTATGTACATGTGTGTGTGTATTTATATGTATGTGTATATGTGTATACATGTCTGTGTGTGTGTGTATTTATATATGTGTATATGTGTGTACATGTCTGTGTGTGTGTGTATTTATATGTATGTGTATATGTCTCTGTGTGTGTATTTATATATGTGTATATGTGTGTACATGTCTGTGTGTGTGTGTGTATTTATATGTATGTGTATATGTCTCTGTGTGTGTATTTATATGTATGTGTATATGTGTGTACATGTCTGTGTGTGTATATTTATATGTATGTGTGTGTACATGTCTGTGTGTATGTATTTATATGTATGTGTATATGTGTGTACATGTCTGTGTGTGTGTCTGTATGTGTGTATATATATGTTTGTGTGTGTATAATAATAATGTATACACACACACAGACATGCTTTATACAGATATATACAAATCGGTGTGCGTATGACTCATTTATGAAGATGGCCAATAACGTGTGTGTGTGTGTGTGTCTAGTGAGGGGTGTGTTCAACATTGTTCTTGGTGTGTGGGTGTGTGACAGAAGTTCTGTAGATTTTTATCTGTGTCGTTGCTTATCTCTGAACGTGTTCATATGTACGTGTCTATATCTATGTGTATATATGTTTTCAGATATATCCATGTGTATGCTTTGCTATGTATTTATATATATATATATATATGTATGTGTGTATACTCAAATATATTCATGTGTATGTATGTATTTCTCTCTCTCTCTCCCTCTCTCTCTCTCTCTCTCTCTATATATATATATATATATATATATATATATATATATGTATATATATGTATGTATGTATATATTTAAATATATTTGTATGGATGTATCTATCTATCTATCTCTCTCATATATATATATATATATATATTCATTTGTACATATAAATTTGTTGCCTTTTGTGTGTGTATGTATATATATCTTCATCATTTAACCCTTTCGTAACTGTATTTACTTTGAGATGCTCTGTGTTTCTTTCAATTACTTTAAATATAACTGATGATTTAGTTAAAATAACTTAGTTATCCTTCAGCTAGTGTTAGGAACATAAATTGTGACTAACGTTTGGTGGAAGATTTTAATTCGGAAGTTACAAGACCCATTTGTACTCAGAGCCAGAGCCGGTTTCATCTGGGTTGTTACTAGTTGCCATGCCAGCTATCACATGTAAGGACTTCTAGAGATGATTTTTTTTTTCCAGGAAAGTAAAGTTAATTGGTTAATTACAGGAACACTATAAAGCTAAGTCCTATTCTTCTTTGTCTCCTCCTCCTCTATCACTCCATGCCCTCCACCACCCTCCAGGCACGTGCCCCCTGTGTAAATTCTCAAGGTAGCCAGAAGGCTTTTTGTTACTTTAGTAAATTGTCAACAAAAGTCTTTTTCCCTGTGGGAAAACAGGTAAAATAAAAATGTTTTCCATCACAAAGTAGACTTTCTTGTAAATATATGTATATATATATATATATATTGTTGTGTGTGTATAAGGTATGTTTGGGCAGAAGAAGACATAAAGTGAATTTTCCCAGTGTAAACAAACATGTAAATTAATACGAATGCTATTGTATGGAATATTTGTGTGCATTCCAGAAGCTTTGAGAGTTTTTCAGGAGAAACATTAATTTCAAAGAAGTGACCCTTCTCCTTTCAATGCACTTGTTCTAGCACTCCAGCCACTTTGGGAAGGACCCCATGGAAGCTATGGTTGGTCCCTATGTTTTTTTGTTTTTTTTTTGGAAGCATGTGATGCCAAGTTCAATCCCACTGTTTGGCACCAAAATAAATATTGAAAGAAATTCCATCTGATACGTTAACGTCCCTGCCAGTTTACTGCCCAGGCACTCTGAAACCATTCTGCCAATTTGCCTTTGTGTATGTGTGTGTGTGTGTGAGAGAGAGAGCGATCTAAGTGTTTGAAAGAGAGAAAGAGACACACCCCTGTTAACTGTGTGCATGTACACGCACACATCTACAAATGTACTGCAGTCTGTTTGGTGTATGTGTGTGTGAGAGATTTATGTTGTGTGTGTGTGAGAGATCTATGTTGTATGTGTGTGAGAGAGATCTATGTTGTGTGTGTGTGTGTGTGTGTGTGTGAGAGAGAGAGATCTATGTTGTGTATGTGTGTGAGTGAGAGATCTATGTTGTGTATGTGTGTATGAGAGAGATCTGTTGTGTGTATGTGTGTTGATATGTGTTAGCTGTGCGAGTGAAAGATGTATGGGGGGGGGGGGGGTAAATGAAATCTGTTAACTGTGTGAGGAAGAGAGAGTGAGAGAAGAGAGACTTGAGATCTGTTAGGCATATGTGCGTGAGACTTGTGATCATGTTCCATGTTGATGGTAGAATATAACATTATGTTGATAGTTTATCTAACCTTATTTCCTCACCCACCTCGTGGCCACCCACTTCCTCTTCCTCATCCTCCCATATCCTCCCTTTCTCCTTCCAGATTTAGATAACTGTAAGTGTGTGTGTGTGTGTGTGTGTGTGTGCACGTTCATACAAGGTCTTATGCATTGATATTTACGAGACTCAAACTTGTACATTCACTTGTGTGTGTGTGTGTATCTATATATATATAGATACATACTTATACACACACGCACGCACGCACACACACACACACAGATAGTGTAGTGGGGTTTCCTTAGTTACGGAAGTAGATAAAAAAAAAAGTGAGTAACAAAGTGTTGTCTTGAGTCTTAAGACCCTTTCCTGGTTTCCATGGTGCAAGGGCAGACCCAAAGGGGGTGCCTGAGGGGCACGTGCACCCCTCAAGAGAAAAGAAGTGTGCCCTTCTAAATGTTATTACGCCCTTTTTTCTCCTGGAATTGTATTCCCTTTTGACCTTGTGCCCTCACTTTGAAAAATCCCTGCCAAATCAGCCTGTTGTAGCCATC
>NC_142957.1:18339911-18359911 GCF_046866305.1 Octopus bimaculoides
GTGTATGTATATATGTGTGTATATAAGGTCAGATAAGGACATATGTTTAAATGTAGACTCGAAGTCAGACATGAATGTTACAGGAATTTAGATCATAAAAGAAGAAAGAATTGGTTGGGGAATTGTCATCCTGATTGTAATATAAGTTGATATTTTCCCGGAACAGTTACAAGGTAAGTTCAATACACAGACACACACACACACACATTGGTGATTATGAGGATAAACAAATAAGAGATATTAAATATAACAGTTTGGGCATGAAATACAAAATATGTACAGGTGTATACATGCAAAACAAGACGATGAATATTTAAGTATAGATATATAGATATTTATATTAAAAGAACCAGCTTACACAGGGTACAAGTGACAGAAAAAATTAAAGGAGAGGAAGAAAGGTGTTATAAGTCCAATAAGCTGTTTCTGGGGGCTCAGAGATCCCTCAAAATGTTGGTAGATGTAAGTCATCATAATATGTAGACTGTAATGGAAGCAATCAACATTGGACAAAACGAGGTTCCGTCATCGGGGTAGAGAAGATCTTACATTTGAGATCATTACAAGTTCTTAGACATGAAAAGGGTCAGATCCTTTTGAGATCTAAGAATCCAACACACGGCCGAATTTTAGATCGAAAATTCTCAACGGTTGTCAGCATATGGCTAGGTTCCTGTTGATGAATTGAAAAGTACCACCCTCCCCGGATTGAACAGCTATACCACAGGCTCTAAGTCACCATCTTTTCAGCCTTATAGTGTATGGTCAAATGGGAAATAATTCTAATCACCCCACCCACCAACCTTTTGCTTCCTTCTGGGTTTTTTTCCTTTTCCAGTCTTCCCGTTTTATATCTACTTTTTTTCTCACCTTTTGTCATTGTTTCACTCATCCTGTGGTCCCATTTTCAGTTTGTTATGCCATGTGGGCAGTGCCTGAAGATTGTGCCAGGACACCAGATGTGTTAAAAATACTGTCTGGCATGCTCTCATCACATAAAACCATATATTGTGTTTATTGAATAAGATTTATCTCCCTCCAGGAGGCGCAATGGCCCAGTGCTTAGAGCAGCGGACTCACAGTCATAGGATCGCGGTTTCGATTCCCAGACCGGGCGTTGTGAGTGTTTATTGAGCGAAAACACCTAAAAGCTCCACGAGGCTCCGGCAGGGGATGGTGGCGAACCCTGCTGTACTCCTTCACCCCAATTTTCTCTCACTCTTACTTCCTGTTTCTGTTGTGCCTGTAATTCAAAGGGTCGGCCTTGTCACACTTTGTGTCACGCTGAATCTCCCCTGAGAACTACGTTAAGAGTACACGTGTCTGTGGAGTGCTCAGCCACTTGCACGTTAATTTCACAAGCAGGCTGTTCCGTTGGTTGGATCAACTGGAACCCTCGACGTCGTAAGCGATGGAGTGCCAACAATCTCCCTCCAGATGAAGTACATTTTTGGTGATCTACCATCAACAAACAGTACACTATATATATATATATATATATATATATATATATATATATATATATATATATATATATATATATATATATATATATATATATATCCATTATATCTATGGGCTTCTTTAAGTTTCTGTCTATCAAATCCTCTGATAAAGCTTTGGTCGACTCGGGGCTACATTAGAGGACATTTGTCTAAGGTGCCAGTGTAAAATTTTAGGTCCAATAAGGTAAATCCATTCTGCCAACTGAAATCGTATTAGAATCAATGTAAATGTTTTTTGCTCCGTGGGTTTTAAACTATGTTAAATCATTTTGAATGTCCTTTATTTTGAAGTTCCTGAATTCATCTGACGAAAACGGCTTCTTTACAATGATGTAATGCTTTCATTAATCAATTAAGGGAGTCGTTAGAAAAGGCCGTAATGGATTGACACCTGTATCTCTGTCACTCGTTTATATTTTATTCACCTGTCTCAGAATCTGCCTTCGTAAATATTATGGACAGAGTAATTTGATATAAAGTACATGTCTGAATAGGCCAAGGGCGGATTTCTCCACGCAGTTGGGTCTCATTGTCTACATACACTGCAGGAATATCGTTCGGCCGGTATTTACCTACTTAGCATTAGAGAAATGCAATTGCACATTCCTAAAAGCAAGCTAGCTTATCAGATTAACGGAACATCGTTGTCACAGCAACAGTTGAACCGTTAATGTAACTATGGTGTCCGGTGGTGACCTGATGAGCAGCACAGAAGTTATCAGTGACCAGATCGCAGTTTCGAATCACTAGAAATCTGACACCGTTGTTTACAAACAATACATGTTTCGGCGAAGTTTGTGCCTTTCTAAAATGGCTTACTTGTGTCTTCTACGCTGCAGTTGTATACCTAAACTGCTTTCTATCTATATATATACGTATGCGAATGCATAAAACTTATCTGGTGTTTGTCTACCTAATCTCTCACAACAATACCGTCTCCTACGCATCTATTAAACGTTTCAGTTTCTCTTTTTCTACTCCCGCTCCAACGATTCTAGCTGTCTTTCTCTGTACTCTCCCTCCAAGCATCTACTTATCTCTCTTTCTAATTCCCCTCTAACGTCTCTCTCTATATTTCTTTTCTACTCCCCTTCAAATGTCTCTCTCTCTCTCTCTCTGTACCGCCCTACTCATCCCCCCCAACGCCTCTGTCTGTGTTCCTCTCCGCTCGCCCTCCAGCATATGTCTCGCTTTCTTTCTCCTCCCCTTCATTGCATCTATTTATCTCTTTCTATTTCTCCCTCTCTTCTTCTTCTCTATTCCCCCTACAGCGTCTCCCTTTATCTGTTTTCCTCACAACTCCCCCTTCAACGCCTCGATCAATCTCTCTTCCTTTCTACTCCCACCTTACACCTCTATGTATTTCTCCCCCCCCCCCTTTAAAGTCTCTATCTATCTATCTATCTATCTGTTCTCCCCCAACGTATTTATCTACCTGTCTCCCTATCTCGCCACTTTCATCTCCAAACTCGCACCGTCTCTCTTTCACAACGAAACTCCCTTCTGTCAAAACTATTCACAAACTTTTCAGAGCGGAGAGAGCTGGAAGCGAACCCGAAAAGTATGTCAGTTTGTTATTGCTTTTCTTGTGATTTTTTTTATTGCTATTGTTATTAACCTACAGGTCAGGTGAGCGCTGACAGAGCAGCCCTTTCGTTAGTTACACCTCCAGATCTCGTCCCGTTCCATTTAACAATGACAACAATGGTCCCTATAGGCACAAGGCCTGATACCCTGGGAGAGGGCACTGGTCGATTACATCAACACTTAATTCATCGATACCCAAACGATGAACTATGCTTGCCATGCAACCTTTATAAACTCAAAACTACGTTGTATAAATGTAACCTTTATTTGAAGACAACTGGGTCGTGATCTGAGGGAAATTTGGCTGCTATTTCTACCAGATCTAGCGATCATGACTCATATACATACATACATGCATGCACATATCCATATACACATACATATAAACACATACACATATATAAATATGTATGCATAAATGTATACACACATACATGCATACATACTTATATACATACATACATACATACATACTTATGCATAGATGTAAGCATATACATATATATGTACATACATATATGAATAAATACATTATATATATATATATATATATATATATATATATATATATATAAATATGTATTGGAACCCTCCAAATTAAAGGATGAAACATAATTCAACCTTTTGACATATATGTATAAATATATATATATATATATATATATATATATATATATATATATATATATACACACACACACACACACACAAACATATATGCACACAAATACATATATAGATACATACGCATGTATGTATGCATAAGACAGTAGGGCATGATTTGGTGGAGATTTGGCTGCTATTTTTAGCAAGCCTAGCTATTGTGTAGAGGTCTCACCTTGATCAACCAACGGCCCGATCGAGAATATTCCAACTGTGACCAATCCCATCAGGTATGTGTCCTTCCTTTCTTCTGACCATACACTGTGAGCTGAGGTCGATTTGGCTGCTATTTCTAGCAGAAGAAGGAGCTACCACAAATAACTTTCCTCTCGTTGTTGCATTTTGGTGATGACGATGATGATAATGATGATGTTTAACCGAAGGTCAATCCTGATCCAGCGTACCTATCTCCAGCAATCAACGGCATTACAGCCGTGACCAGCCTTGTTTATTCGTCCGTCAGTTATTTAAAGCAATGGTCCTCGTCCGGGGTCCTCACGACCCTTAAGAGTCCACATACGATTTCGTTGATAAAATCTATCTTCTACGACACACAAAATGTTTCAACAATTATTTTAATACAATTCCTAATATTACAAAAATATAATTTTGAAATATCAAATGGCTAGGAGGGTTCACCTGACTAAAACAGGAACCGAAGGGTTCATAGAGAGACACAAATGGTTGAGAACCACTGGTTAAAAGGGTAAGATGTGATTAGAGGGAGATTTCACTGCTCTTTCTAGCATGCCATGAGGTTACATAAGGATTCCATGGGTGGTCAGGGCAGACGTTATCGACGCAGTGGTATTGCAGTAGAGCTGCAGCAGTATTGCAGTGTTGTCTCAATGGTACTGCTGTTGCTATAATCAACAAGTTTGACATTTGCATGCTGGAAATTAAAAAAAAAAAACAGAAGACTATTGTCCCTTCAGACCTTTGTTCAAAAATTTCAGGCCTTGTGCCTATAGTAGAAAGGATTATTATTATTATTATTCTTTCGGTCCTGCTACAAAGCCTTTAAACTGAATATTGGATTGGATTCGTCTCAAATTTCGATATAAGTTCAGCAAGGCAAAAAAAACCAACCTCAGTGGAGTTTGAACTCAGAACGTAAAGACACGAAATGCCGCCAAGCATTTTTGCCCTGTGTGCAACCGATGCTGCCTTCGTTGAAATGAATGTCAAATGTAAACTGCTACATTCATGCCTTTCCCCACAGTCCCCCAGGGTAGATGTGTGCATTTAACCAGAAGCTGCATGAAATCGAAACTGGTTCCAAAGTTTTAAAAACTGAACATTTACAATTACCGAAAAAAATGAGAAGGTTGATGCATGGATGGCTATACGTGATATAGTTGTCTTATACATGTGTATGTATATAACTTTTAAAGATTTTCGTCGGTTTGGAGTTTCGGATGTTGACACTCGTGATGTTAATGCATGACCCAATATATGTGCGTTTATATATGTACACGCATGCACACACGGGCACACGAACACACACACATGTGTACGTATACATACACATATATATATGCGTGTATATCATCATCATCATCATCATCATTTAACATCCGTTTTGCCAGGGTGGTATGGGTTGGACGGCTTTGGCAGGCGCTGGCAAGGCAGAAGACTGCATCACGCTTCACTATCTGTTGTGGCAGGGTTTCTACGGCTGGATGCCCTTCCTTTAATGCCAATCCACCTAAAAGTGAAGACTGGGTGGATGTTTTCTACGTGGCACCAACACTGGTGGGGGTCAGTAAGTGACTTTAGAGACAAAGATCCTTTGAGAGGCGAGGGGCAATGGGAGGAGGTGGCCTTGTGCCAGGTGGTGAGAGGTTAGAGTGTGACGAAGGGACAGAAACAGGTGTGTTGCTGCTGAGGAAATACCTGGGTACCCCAGTCAGAGGGAGAGAGAGCGAGAGAAAGAGGGAGTTATCAAGAATGAGAGCAAGGGTGAGAGAGAGAGAGAGAGAGAGAGAGAGAGATGTGCCTGGGTGTAGGGACTTCACATGAGTGCAAAGAGTGTGCAGTGACTGGTGAAACGTGGATATGTAGAGGAGGGGGGTGACAAGGGGATAGTACGATCTTCCGCCCTGGCGATGAGTCTTAAGCAGATCTGCTTTGATGCCGGTGACCTCTGCTGCCCCACGGGACCTCGATGATAGAGACAAAGTTACCATTTGACCTGGGGCTGTAGGGCAAGGTACTTGTCCAAGATGCCACTCTGGAGGATTGAACTGGAAACGATAGGATTTCAGGCTGGAATTGCAAAGTGACCTTCTAAAACTCAGCTAGAAATTACAAGGTTTAGGGCAAGGGAAAAACCAATCTGTTCTCTTTCTTTCTTTCCCTCTTTCTCTTCTCTCTCTTACACACACACACAAACACTTTCACTGTCTCTCTCTCACAAACACTTTCACTCTATCTATCTCTGTGTGCCTCTCTCTCTCTCCCTCTCCCTCACCACTATTCCTTTCTTCCGATCCAGATCTCAATGGTGAAAATCGCAGTAATCGGTGCCGGTGTGGTGGGCTTATCTACAGCTCTTCAAGTCAAACAGAACTTTCCGTTCTGTTCCGTGACTGTGGTAGCTGACAAATTCAACACAGAGACGACCAGTGATGGCGCCGGTGGTCTCTTCCGACCGAATATGGTCACATTGTCTGCAAATCCTTTTGAAAGCCTCAAGTAAGTAACAAGAAGACAGAGACAGTTCCATTCCAGTTTTAACTTTTTAATCCTTCAGCCTCCAGATTTTGAATTAATCATGCTTTATGTTGGCACTTCAAGATTTTCATAATGCGATAGCTTCTTTTTTGAATGACATTGCCGGTCAGGTGTGAGAGGTTGGATCTGGCCAGCTTGAGCATAATACATGCAAAATATTTGGCAGCTTTCAGATTTCTCTGTCGTATGTATCATGCTTAATTTATTCACATTCTTTTGAATTAATCAAGTATTATTATCTCATAGCTTTTCCATTGACCTGGTTCTTAATTTGTTTAAATAATTGTCTAGAATAGATACGCGAGGTCAGACCCGGCCAGTTTGATCATAGGGCAAGGGGAATATCTGGGCCAAATATAGCTGGTTTAAGTGCTAAAAGACTAACCCTTTAGCTCCAAGATTGCTCTGCAAAATGTAATCTTTATTTATTCATATTATTCTGAATTAATCCTGCATTATCTTTCAGCTTTGAGATTTCAGTGATGTGAGTGTTTATTTTCAGAACATGAGAGGCCTGACTTGGCCAATTTGAACACAAAACAGGTATAATATTTCAGTCGGCTGTGGCTGGTTTGAATGCTAAAAGATTAACCCATTAATATTTATATCACTCTTTCACATGTAGCACTTATTTATCCACATTGTTCTGAATTAATCATGCATTATCTTGGAGCTTCTAAGAGGTGATGGCTTATTTTAAGAACGACATTGTAGGGTAGTTTATTTTGAGAATGACATTGTGGAGGGGGAATACATGAGCCAAACAATCTGGGAAGCAGGCTTTATCGGCCTGTGGCCCAGGAAGGACTTTTGATTCCTTTTTGATATTCTTACCTACTTGTCTGTCTGTCTGTCCCTTTATATATTTCTGCTTGCTGGCCTGTCTACCTCCACTCCCTTCAACACCACCACTGCCACTACTACTACTACTGCTATTGTTCTGTCTTTCTGTTTTCTCTCTTTAGACAATGGTGCCAAGATACATTTAGACATTTCAACAATCTCTTCAGTTCTCCGGAAGCCAGTGATTGTGGCATAGCACTGATGTCTGGTTTTCTGTTGAGCAACAAAGAGGAGGTGAGTTCAATCCTCATGAAAGGAGGTCGGGTGGGAAGATGGTGGTGTGACGTGGGGGGGTATCTTATTCTTTGGTTTGTTCCGAGGAGAGGGTCTGGGCTCACTGTTTTTATTATTCCATGTGGATTTATGTGTGTGTGTGTGTGTGTTTGTGCACGCATGCATGTATGTGTTTGTGTGTGTATGCATGCGTGTGTGTATGTGTGTGTGCGTGCATGTGTGTGTGTTTCGTCTAGCAGTAATGTTAGCACACTAGGCGAAATGCTTAGCGGTATTTTGTCTGTCTCTATGTTCTGAGTTCAAATTCCACCAAGGTCGGCTTTGCCTTTCATCCTTTCGGAGTTTATGAATTTAGTACCAGTTGCATACTGGGGTCGATCTAATCGACTGGCCCCCCTCCCCCAAAATTTCGGGCCTTGTGCCCAGAGCAGAAAAGAATATTTGTAAAAGTTATTACAAGAAGATAACAATTGTTTACATTAAAACTGTAATTTTTTTTACATTTAACAAATAATTTCTTCAACTGCAATATCCTACATTCTTTTTTATTTTTTTTAAAAACATAACAATAATATTAATATTTCTTGTTATAACTTCTGTTTTTTCCTGACCGACCTGTGTCTGGTACTACACCCTTACAATATACAGCTTGACATGATTCAAGACATCAGCTTTGGTGAGACCAAGATGACTCCGGAGCAAATAGCCAATATGGGTTTCAACTACAAGTGAGATCAATCCCCTTTCTATGTTTAACATACTTTGTTTTCTTTTTCTTTCTTATATTCTCCATCATACTTTCTACCATTATTTCATATCTATTTATATCTCTCTCTCTCTGTCTGTCTATCTATGTATCTTTCTATTTTCTATCTATCTATCTATGTACCTACCTATCCATCCATCCATCCATGTATGTATGTGTATGTGTGTCACTCTGTGTGTATATGTATGTGCTTGTGTGTGTGTATCTATGTATATCTGTCTGTGTGTCTGCTTTTTCCATCTTTCCTCTTCCTCCCCTAACGTCTTCTATTCTTCCATTCACAGACACGTGACCAAAATGTTGACTTACACAATGGAATGCCGCAAATATCTGCCATGGTTAACTTCAAAGTAAGTCATTTGATCCTTGCAAACCAGCTCTTAATATCCAAATCCCCGGCCTTCACTTCTAACAACCACAGTATTTCCTGAACCAGCTTCTTATCACCCACTTTTTGTGTCCAACCAACCAAACCCTGACCTTTATATCTATCTATCTGCCCATCCATCTGTTCGTCCATTTGACTGTCTGTCCATCTGCCCATCCATTTGTCCATCCGTCCATCCCATTCATCCCTCTGACCATTCGTCTGTCTGTCCATTCAGATTTTATTCAACATATTCTGCTCTCAGATTCACACACTAATTGTATCAGTCCTTCAGTTTTACTAAGCCCTGTAAAAAAAAGCTCAGAAGGTTGGGCCTCTAACCAGGCTTTTCCTAATACCCTTAAAGCCGGGAACCTTTCAGCATCCCCCTTATTTACTGTTGTTTCTTCTGGTCATATTATTCTGCATTCTCTCAAAAACGTTCACCATTCTAAAAGAAACGACCCCATTTTTTGCCTTAACCACATCGTGACATTGACCTCCTCCCATTTAGGGTGTTACAAAATAAGATACAAATTCTCGAGAGGTAAAAACATCATCGTCACTCAATAATATTGTTTGCTGGGAGAAATGTTGTGAAACATGAGATTTTGTTGACAAATTCTGTCTGTTTAAATTACTTCATTGTGATTTTTTTCATGTTGGTCATTAAATAAACAATCCTACTTAAAAAATGCTTTCGGAAAACCTTTTATCAGTCTTCTCTTTTTTAATATCAGTCTTCTCTTTTTTAAAAAAATGCAGATATACTTTATCGTTGTCCATATGGTGAATTTTCCACACACATCCCACATCCCCAGCCCTTTCTTACCAAAAGTCCCTTGCATCTCTAGACTTCTTGCTCTCTCCAGCCGGTTGTAAGAAATTTTCTAGTAAACATTTTTACTGTAGGAATTTCCTATCAGAAATTCTTCACATTGAGAATGAAATAATAATGAATTAATACCCCCCCCCTCTCTCTCTCTATCTATCTATCTATCTATCTATCTATCTATCTATCTATATATATATATATATATATATATATATATATATATATATATATATAGATATATATATATATATATACACACATACATACACGCATGTGTACACACTCACACATATATTATACATTATTTTATTCCAGGTTCCTGTCACTGGGAGGCAATGTGCACCATCATAGATTGAAGAGTTTGGAAGAGGTGAGTGTCTTGTGCCCTTGGATAGGAAGCCTATCTTATCTGACACTAAAATTTTACACAGACTCCATTGAAGAATGTTAATCTACAAGTCTAGAGGTCTTTTGTTCCAATCCAACCCCAGGCACTGAGCTCTGTCGATAACCAAAGACATTTACTTGAACATTTTCTGGCTCTTTCCACCTTACTATGAATAAGACCCAGGAGGAGGTGATATTGACTGAATCAGCTGTTTTCCTTTCTTAGTTCAAATTCCAGCAACGTCAACTTTGCCTTTCCTCCTTTCGGGGGTTCATAAAACAAGTATCGGTTGAATACTTGCGGGGATGGGGTCGATGCAGTTGACTAAGTTCCTCCCTTGAAATTACTGGCTTCCTCCCAGAATTTGAAACCCCCATTTTTTGAAACACTGTTACTATGATATCTATTTTCTCTTTTACATCAATCATCCGAAATTTCTGCCGTGCAATCTCTGATGCCTCACAACACGGCCATTACCACCAACAACAACAACGCCATTAACATCGCACAAGCTCGTGGGAGTCTACGATGTGGTTGTCAACTGTTCGGGCCTTGGAGCAAAGGACCTTGTGTCTGATCCCTTAGTGTACCCTGTGAAAGGCCAGCTGATCCAAGTAAGCCTGCTCTCCCAATTCTTCTCCTAATTTTTTGTTTTTGTCTTCCATACATATAGCACACACACACACACAAGACTGTAGATTGTGATTTGTGGAGGGAGATTTGGCTGCTATTTCTAGCATATCTAGCTACCACGTAGAGGTCTCCCTCATTGGCTCATACATACATATATACATAGATAAGAGAGTGGGGTTTGATTTGAGGGAGATTTGGTTGCTATTTCGAGCATGCTGATGTGATACCCAGAAGTCATCTTGGTATTTGTTTGTGCTGTTCTGTTGGCTGTTATTATGCAATTGTCCCAGGAAGGGTTGAATAAAAACAGATAGAGGGATGAAGAGGGAGGGCTGGTGGTGGTGGTGATTATATAAGCAGTGTGTGTGTGTGTGTGTGTGTGTGTGTGTGTGTGAAGTGATGACATAGTGGTATTTGAAGTGGTGGTGGTGGTGTTGGGGGTGTTGGTTTTTTAGCAGCTGTTGACCTTTGATGACCTTTCACTGTTGTCTCTTAATTACAAAAACAACAAACAGAAGGAAAAAAACAAACACACAAACAAACAAAGAGTAAAAAGAAAGAAACAAAACTACAATTGATAACAAGATTTGGGAATTGTGTCAGCTGTTGTTGTTGTGGTGGTGGTGGTGGTGGTGGTGGGTGGGTTGTTTGCTATATAGTGCTTTTATGTGTATATATATATATATATATATATATATATATATATACTCTTTACTCTCTTTTACTTGTTTCAGTCATTTGACTGCGGCCATGGTGGAGCACCGCCTTTAGTCGAGCAAATCGCCCCCAGGACTTATTCTTTGTTAAAGCCTAGTACTTATTCTATTGGTCTCTTTTTGCCGAACCGCTAGATTACGGGCACGTAAATACACCAACATCGGTTGTCAAGCGATGTTGGGGGAGACAAACACAGACACACATACATATATATGATGGGCTTCTTTCAGTTTCCGTCTACCAAATCCACTCCTAAGGCTTTGGTCGGCCCGAGGCTATAGTAGAAGACACTTACTCAAGGTGCCACGCAGTGGGAATGAACCTGGAACCATGTGGTTGGTAAGCAAGCTACTTACCACACAGCCACTTCTGCACCATATTTATATATATATATATATATATATATATGTAAATAATAATAATAGTATATATATATATATATATATATATATATATATATATATGTATATGTACATGCGTGTGTGTATAAGCCTATATAAATATATATATGCAGGGTGGTGAGTGTTAGGAAGGGCATCCAGCTGTAAAAGCCATGCCAAAACAGACACAGAGAAGCTGGTGCAGTTTTCTACCTATGGAAGACAGATGTCAAATGATGATGATGATGACGATGATCATCATCATCATCATCATCATCGTTTAACGTCCGCTTTCCATGCTAGCATGGGTTGGACGATTTGACTGAGGACTGGTGAAACCGGATGGCAACACCAGGCTCCAGTCCGATTTGGCAGAGTTTCTACAGCTGGATGCCCTTCCTAACGCCAACCACTCAGAGAGTGTGGTGGGTGCTTTTACGTGTCACCCGCACGAAAACGGCCACGCTCGAAATGGTGTCTTTTATGTGCCACCCGCACAAGCCAGTCCAGGGGCACTGGCAACGATCTCGCTCGAAAATCCTACAGGAGCCAGTCAGGCGGTACTGGCAACGGCCACGCTCAAAATGGTGCATCTCATGTGCCACCCGCACAAGAACCAGTCCAGGGGCACTGGCAACGATCTTACTTGGCTTGCCGGGTCTTCTCACACACAGCCCATTTCCAAAGGTCTCGGTCCGTAGTCATCGCCTCGGTGAGGCCCAATGTACGAAGGTCTTGCCTCACCACCTCAGCCCAGGTCTTCCTGGGCCTACCTCTTCCATACATATATATATATATATATATATATATAATACAAAGAATATATATGCATGTATACACACATATATGTATATACTTACATCTACATGTGTATATAGATGCATATCAGGGTACAGGACGTTAGAACAATGAACTACAGACAACGGAACGAACACATAGGAAAACAGAAAGCCACTTGGAATTATTCATCAGCTGCCTCTATTCTAACTAGACGTTTCGAAGATAAGGCAGTTAACGTACTCTAGAATAGTCTCTTCCTGAGTAGTGGATCAACCCACTAAACAGAGGATTCCAAGGTGGCAAACGTAAACCAAGACAGGAAAAATTCGACAGTAAGACTACTTTATATATATATATATATATATATATATATATATATATATCCCAGCTTTGTCTCTCCATAAATCCCAAATTTTATTTTGGTATTTGTATAAGCAACTGCCTTCGGAGACTCATACTGTCGTTCAATGCTCGAAATGAGGAGTAGATAGGCAGCTGATAACTAATGAAGGGTTCGTCTTTATGTTACTTGTCCTGTTTTCCATTTGTTCTACTCATTGTTTTCGGATTTCGTGTTGTTTACTGTTTGTGACATCCTGCACCCACATATGCATATAGCTATATCATTTATATTATACATATATATATATATATATATATATATATATATATATATCTATATATATATATATATATATATATATATATATATATATATATATATATATATATACACCTACATATACAAAAATATACACACACACACATGTGCATATAGATATGTGTGTGTAGCCATATCACATTTCGGGTAATGAGTTTAAACCATGTAAATGTATTTTTAGTCGTTCAAACTATAATCACTTTCGTTCGAAATAACATTTTCTCACCTCAAAACCAATTTTCTGATTCCTTGGGCAAAAAGAAAAAAAAACAAAAGGAAAAAAACTTCAGATTGTTTGGCAGAAAAATCTAGAATGACAGTCTGACATTGTCCTTCTTTCTGAATGTTTTTCTACCATTAAAGGGTTTCAATGATGTGAATGAGTGAAAACCTGACAGTGGTCAGGTCTGGCGAGAGAGGCTGGTGGAGGGGTACAGCTTCTCAGCCTCATTTTTTTTCATTGGTTTACTGCACTGGATGTGGCCTTGCACTACCATGTTGCAGGATGACTGTTTCCGTTGATGAGAATTGGGTGTAATTTGAGCGAAACTGGATTGACAGGTTCAAATATTTTAGCAGGCGTGGCAGTGTGGTAAGAAGCTTGCTTCCCAACCACAGTGTCCCAGGTTCAGTCACATTGTATGGCATCTTGCAATATAATATGATATAATATATATATATTGGAGCCTGGTGCAGCCATCTGGTTCGCCAGTCCTCAGTCAAATCATCCAACCCATGCTAGCATAGAAGGCGGACGTTAAACGATGATGATGATGATATTTATATCATCATCATCATCATCGTCGTTTAACGTCCGCTTTCCATGCTAGCATGGGTTGGATGATTTGACTGAGGACTGGTGAAACCGGATGGCAACACCAGGCTCCAATCTAAATCTGGCAGAGTTTCTACAGCTGGATGCCCTTCCGAAGGAGTGTATGTACATACATATATATAACTTTGGCTGTACGTATACTAAAACTGGAACAATATGGAGGAGATTAGCATGGCCCCACTACAGGGATGACAACGCAAATTTGTGAAGTGTTATCCTTGAAGCACAGGGCCTATTTAACACTAAGACAGTAGGGTCTAGTTCGTGTGATATCAAGGAATTTGTAAGTCCTTTGTGACCATTTGGATTTGGGCTGAAGTGTTCTGTTGCATCTGCCATATTCACTGGAACTTGCACCAACTGATCTCCATCTTCTTCACTCTCTACAAAATGCTCCGATGGGGAAAAAAGGTTCCTGAGAAAATCAGGTGCAAAAACATGTGTAGAAAGCTTCTTCGTGTCAAGGCCCCAGCTAAATTCTACTCTTGAGGAATCAAAAAGCTACTTGCTAAATGGCAAGAAAACATTCAAAATAATGCTTACTATACTGATGATTGAAAATAATTCTTTGTAAAATTTTTCATGAGTAAAGGTGTTTAACAAAATCAGGAATTATTTATGAATCAACCTAATATATATATATGTGTGTGTATATATGTATGTATGTAAATCTGTGTAGATGTACCCGTACAACACAGACTGAAATGTCCCTTTTTCACTAAAGGCAGTCTTGGATCAATTCCTAAATACCAGAATCTCTCTGAAGCTGTCCATTTTTTTCAGGTGGAAGCACCATGGGTGAAGCATTTCTATTACTTTGACGACGACACCTATGTCATTCCGAAGTAAGTGGTCCCATTGTTGTTGTTGTTTATCTCACTTCAGCCCCTTTTTCACCCAAACCTCCAAACTCTCCACAGTTGCTTGCTGCTCTATCTTTACTGAAAATCTCTTCCAGTGGTTTTATATCCTCGCTGGACGAAGAGCATGTGCTGCCTGGGGCAACCCTTGAATTTGCTCCAATGTGCCGTCGCTGTCTTTCTTCCCCCCCTCCCCCTTTTGTCTCCGCTCCCCTCTCACTCTCACTCTCCCTCTCTCTCTTCCTCCCACAGCATCAACCGTACAAGCCTCGGCGGGGTTCGTATCAAGAACAACTACAGCACTGAGGTGGACCCTGAGATCAGTAAATCCATCTGGCAGCGATGTACCTCAAGGATACCCAGTCTGCAGGTAAGTAGGGAAGGGCAGGCCACAACACTCCACCCCATTGTCATGTCCTGGGGTGGCGGGGGATGGAGAACATGTGGCTGTGTCATTGCGTGTGTATGCGGGGGAGACCTGATTGTGCATTTGGAGCAAAATCATTGTATGTTTGCATGTGTGTGTGTGTTAACAATGTTCCCTAAAATAGGGGATGCCTTGCTGTTGTTCTTTGCTTTCTTTGTGATGAAGGGGGCAGTTGCGTTACTGCTGTAGCTATATTTAAACATTCTTTATCTTCCTTTTTCTTTCTTTCTTCTTTTCTTCCCTTCTTTCTTTCATTCGCTTGTTCCTACCTTACTTCTTTCCTCTCTTTTTCTTTTTTTGTTAGTTCGTTCATTCATTCGTTCCTTTCTTTCATTCCCTTCCACCTCATTTCTCCTTCAGAAAGCTAAAGTCCTGTGGGAGTGGGCAGGCTTACGTCCACACAGGGACCCGATCCGCCTCGAACAGGACATCATGAATTTTCCAAAGGGCACACTAAAGGTGAGGAAGCTCTTCGTCATCACCATCAACATCATCATCACCATCGTTGTCATTGTCATCATTATAACTATTTGTTCCATTTACTTGTTTTATGACAAGCACACACCATACACTCATACCACACACCACTAACACACACACACGTGCACTCACACATACTACTCTCACACATACATACTGCACTCACACACACACACACACACACACACACACGTGTTGACCCCTCATCACATAACCCTTTGTATATGTTTTTTTTTATCATGTTTTATTTAATCTTTCATTTTCTATTTCACTTCTTCTTCTTCTCTGTTCGTTAATTAAACAGGTTGTTCATAATTATGGCCACGGGGCCAATGGAGTGTCTTTAAGCTGGGGCACGGCCAAACACGCCACAAGACTTGTCAGACAATTCCTCGAGAATGACCCCGAACTGCGTTCAAAACTTTGATGACAAGACCCTGCACTTTGAAGCATGCCCGACCCAAGGTCGATGGAGAACCAGCCCTATTTTGTCTTGTTTTTTTTTTTAATGATATTATTGAATGGTTAAGGGGAATAAATTGTTTATATATATATATATATATATATATATATATATATATATATATATAAATTTAATAATAAGGGTAGAAATTGATATTAATCAATTAAAACCAGTGGTCTAGCATATTAAAAAAAAATCCGAAGATTAAAATTATATTACATACAAAAATAAGAGGAATGACCAGCAAAAGTGGACTCCTATATGCTAGAAACAGATGCCGAATCATCTAACTGAGAACATATTTTTCGTGGTTAGATGATTCAGCATCTATTTCTAGCATATAGGAGTCCACTTTTGCTGGTCATTCCTCTTATTTTTGTATATATATATATATATATATATATATATATATATATACACATCAAAGTGATGTGCTAGCATGGCTGCAGTCCAATGACAAACAAATAAAAGATAAAATTCGTACATACATACATATATATATATATACACTTGCACATATACAGGGTGGCCCAAAAGCCGGTTTACAGTTATCACGTAGGCACTTTAAATTTCTTTTAAAACATTTTAATTACGTTTAAATTTCTATCAAACTGAAAAGGGAGTTTGACAAAATTAACTAAATTAGCATAGAATAATGGTTTGATATCTTTTCATAATTAAGATCTAATCTGTTAATATATGAATGCAAAAGAAATAGTTGAATAACTGCGAACCTACTTTTGGGTTGGTGCATAATTATTGCAGCTTTTTTCAATAGCTGATATGTGCAGTACCTGAGATACAAGTTCAAATCCCACCTTCTAAAACCTGGTGCTATATTTTCTTTTCATCTAAAATTATTTCTGAAAACAGTTACTGCAGTTTATAACCATAATGATAATTTGTTTGTTCTTGTGATGTTTTTTTAAAAAATATATTTTTATGATACATATATTTTTTAATAAAAATTATATTGAAAATTTGAAATTTATGATTTGAAAATAAAATTTACCTTTTGTCGGGGTAAAAACATTTATTGCTTAGTGCAGAATCAAAACCCAGATGTCATCCAAGGTTGAGCCTTTCTTTTGTTTTTCCTTCTTTGCTTTTTGACCTGCTTTCAAATTCCAGAGGGATGGCATCTAAGGTACACAAGTGGAGGCGCAATGGCCCAGTGGTTAGGGCAGCGGACTCGCGGTCATAGGATCGCAGTTTCGTTGTGAGTGTTTATTGGGCGAAAACACCTAAAAAGCTCCACGAGGCTCCGGCAGGGGATGGTGGCGAACCCTACTGTACTCTTTCACCACAACTTTCTCTCGCTCTTACTTCCTGTTTCTGTTGTGCCTGTAACTCAAAGGGTCAGCCTTGTCACACTCTGTGTCATGCTGAATATCCCCCCCGAGAACTACGTTGAGGGTTACACGTGTCTGTGGAGTGCTCAGCCACTTGCACGTTAATTTCACGAGCAGGCTGTTCCGTTGATCGGATCAACTGGAACCCACGACGTCGGAAGCGACGGAGTGCCACTATATAAGGTACACACACACCATAGGGTCCTATAAGAAACCAATATCATAATATTTTCCAGCTGAATTCCCAAGCATTGCCAACTGAGGCTATGGGTATTAGGCAGCTCTCCCATCCTTGGTCTCCAGTGAAGTTGGCTCGACTTGAAGACCCTGTTTGTGATTCTTTCCTGTGGCACCCTAATCGCATGTCTGTAGAACCACAGCTGTGACTTCTCAATGATCAAGGATACTGTCCAACCATCTCACTTGAAGGATCCCTCTTATGAATTGTTCCTCTGGCACCCTGATTGCACGTATTCGGTAGAACCACAACTGTGACCTCTCATTGCAGAAAAAGTTGAAGCTTGACCTGGCGGGGTGGGGGAGAGTCCGTGAGACTATGAACATTACCCAACCATCTTGCTTTGGGTCTACTCCCTAAGTCCCCTACCAGTTAGCTTGGCTTAAAGAACCTTGACCTGCAGAGACTCCCTAATCTCCAAGCTAAGCACCCTCTTGAGTAACCTTGGGAGAACCCTATTTTCACGAAAAAGAAACTGTCTCAAGAAAACAAAAAATAACACCACCACCCCCTCGGGTCTCACATCAACTAATCTTGTCCCCGACTCACTTTTTTCCCATTTTACTCACCAACCCTGGAATCTGCTCTTTCGGAAATATTTGGGAAGTATCTTTATATAAAGTCCATGCCTGCCCAACACAAGAGCTGATTTATTCACCAAGTTGGATCATGCCATCTGCAAAAACTATGGTAATGGCATTCACGACGACGGTGATGATGATGATGATGATAAAGTTAATTACATACCTGTTACTTGTATACTTGTTTACTGTTCACGTATGCAAAATGTGCACGTTCGTGTGTGGGTGTGTGGAGAGGGGGAGGTGTTAACAAACACAAGGCATAAACATCAACACCTGGCTACACACAGAGTTGCACATACATACACACACATGCATACGCGTAGCCATATATATATATACACGCATGCCAACATCTTTGCATGTCTGTATGTGTTGAACGTCATCAAAGCCACACAATTCCCACCCGTTCCCTTTTTTCTTACAAATATTTAAAAATGTATAAACATATTGGTGTTCGTGTGTATATATCATCATCATCATCATTGTTTAATGTCCGCTTTCCATGCTAGCATGGGTTGGACGATTTGACTGAGGACTGGTGAACCAGATGGCTGCACCAAGCTCCAATCTGATTTGGCAGAGTTTCTACAGCTGGATGCCCTTCCTAACGCCAACCGCTCCGAGAGTGTAGTGGGTGCTTTTACGTGCCACCGGCACGAGGGCCAGTCACACGGTGCTGGCAACGGCCACGCTCAAAAAGGTGTTTTTTTACGTGCCACCCTGGAGGAGGAGGAGGAATGAATTGTGTAGGGATGAGAGGAGGGGATAGATGTGGAGGGAGGGGAGGGGGGCGCGAGTCGTGCAGCAGTAAGAGGGGTTTGGGTGGAGGAGGAGGAGGATTGAGAGGATGTGTAGGTGTGATGGCAATAATAGGATGTGAAGCATGATGATGATGATGATGAAGGTGGTGGTGGTGGTGGTGGTGGTCATGGTGTTGGAGATGATGATGATGATGAGGGTGATGTTGGTCTTGGCTGTAGATGTTGTGCTGATGGTGGTGCAGGTGGTGTTAATAATAATGGTCATGATGATGATGATGATGATAACGGTGGAGTGTGGGTATTTGATGATGATGATGATGATGATGATGATGATGACAATGGCTATAGTACAATGAAGGCGGTGAAGCAAGAGGGGGAAGGAATAGGAATGACAAGCAGGAGGAGGAGGAGGGGGGAGGTCGAGGGTTGAGGGAGGAGGGTGGGATGAAATTTGTTGTTGATTGTTTGTTGTTTTTTTTTTACATAAATATTTTTGATATATTTTTAATGAGATTTGGTGGTGGCTGTCATGGTGGAGTAGGGGGTAACAAACAGACAGGTGTTTGTGGAGGGGTGTGCAGGGGGGAGATGTAGGGCAGGGCATTCGGGTGGCCTGTGTGTGTGCGTGTGTGTGTATGTATGTATGCATGTATGCGTGAGTGTACATGTGCGTGTATGTGAGTATGCATGTGTATTTGTGAGTGAGCGTATGTGTGTGTGTATATTGTGTATCTGTATATATATACATACATACATACATACATACATATGTATATATGTGTGTGTGTGTGTATGTATGTATATATATATATATATATATATATACATATACATATATATGTATGTATGCGTGCGTGCGTGTGCGTGCATGTATATATGTGTGTGTGTATGTATGTTTGGACATA
>NC_142957.1:18364911-18374911 GCF_046866305.1 Octopus bimaculoides
TTAACATTGAGATTACAAACAGGTTTTTTTTTACAAAATATACCAAAGAATTTTTTTTTTTTACAGTATTCACTTCAAAATAACGTCAAAAAACATTAAAATATTGTCTGTTTAAAGAAAGATAAAATATAGATCCTGTATTTTAGAAACATCTTACATTTTTGAAATCACATTTACTTAAAAAAAATATTTCTTAATGATTAAAATATTGTGTTTAACAAGTGAAAACAGTGTAAAACAAATCGAGAACTAAACAACCAATTTCATTCAAATTTTACACATGCCTTACTTAGGGTCCAGGTAGTGTTTAAGGCCCCCAAAATCTTTTACTTGTTGCCTGGTGCGAGATTACATCTTCATTATTTGAGTATTACTCAAAAGTGTAACAATAACATCCCTCTATTTTGATGTCAGGCAGTTTCACTTTTATACTGTCAGAGTGAAACTATTACCTCACATGTATACATCAACTATAAAAACACTGTCTGGTAACATATAAAATATAAACTGAAGCTAAAAATTATTAAAATATTCAACTTACCGGACAAGGGCTCCTGGCTCCTTTTTCCTGTAGGCGAAGAAATAAAAAAACGAAGATATTTTGATTGTCCAGGCATTGCTATTACAGACGAATTAACAATTCGACTCCAGTGATAAACACAAACCACAACATCGGGCTCACTACAAAAACCCCGCTAAATTAGCCACAAACACAAACACAAACACACAGACACACACACAAGCACACACGCGCGCACACGCACGACCATTTCATATATCTTTCAATTTTTGCTCTCAGCAAATAACACATTTTCATCTTTATATATATATAGATAAACCATTTTTCCCCTCTTTCCCCCTTCTCTTTTATTTCTTAATCCATATTTTTCGTATATTATACCCCATATAAAAAAAATTACGTTTTTTTCTCCCATTTCGTTATTTCTTACCCCGCTCATAAAATCTACTTCTTTCTATACACTTATTATTTTTTTCGCTTTAATATTCATTTCTGTAGTATATAAACAAAATTTTTTCTCTGAATACTATAATATATACATTAATACATACAAACAACGAATTATTAATAACTATAATAATATATATATATAGTTATTTTCCATTTTTATTTCTCAAAACTTTCCCTCTCAAAAATATTTCATCTTTAATTTTGTCTTTAATACCCTCAACAGCCCATGGCATCCCATATTATAATTAATTGACTTTTTCATGTCCCTCAATCCCTTATATATATATTTTTCAAATGCATTATAGTATTTTAGAAAAATTTCAATGTATAATATCTCCTCACATGAGCTCGGCATCCTCAGTTTATTTTGCTGTTCAACACGTGAAAGTACACAGTCTTTCCCTGAATATATCCAACTAAATGTGGGGGGTTTTTTTACATGTAAAATAGCTTTCAATGCTGCTAAGTCAAACCTAAAGCTGGATTGAAATATATGTAGGGTCTCTTTGGTTATTTCATTCGTAGATCCGGTCCCCTGATATTCTGAATTTTATATCTATTACATTTTCATTGAGATACTAATAAATTTAACCAAGTGTACAATATATTTTTTCTTCTCCATTTTCTTTTATTTTCTTACATATATGTATGTATGTATCTCTCTCTCTCTCTCTATATATATATATATATATATATCATCATCATCGTTTAACGTCCGCTTTCCATGCTAGCATGGGTTGGACGATTTGACTGAGGACTAGTGAAACCAGATGGCTACACCAGGCTCCAAGCTGGATGCCCTTCCTAACGCCAACCACTCAGAGAGTGTAGTGGGTGCTTTTTACGTGCCACCGGCACGAAGGCCAGTCAGGCGGTACTGGCAATGGCCACGCTCAAATGGTGTATTTTATGTGTCACCAGGGGCACTGGCAACGGCCTCGATCGAAAGTCCTTACACATGCCACGGGCACAAGTGCCAGAAAGGCGACGCTGGGTACAGGTGCCATCCCGATTTCGCTTTCGCTTGCCCCAATAAGTCATCGCAAGCTGAGTTTCGTGTCCAATAAAGGAGACGACGTTGGCATGGGTGCCAGTCGTCGAATTTAGTTTGGTTTCGATTTCACTTGCCTCAATATTATACTGTGAAGCTTAATTTAATTTTAATTTTTAATAAATTGATTTTAATTGAGTTTTTACTTGTAATTTTGGAAGGGCATCCAGCTGTAGAAACTCTGGCAAATTAGATTGGAGCCTGGTGTAGCCATCCGGTTGCACCAGTCCTCAGTCAAATCGTCCAACCCATGCTAGCATGGAAAGCGGACGTTAAACGATGATGATGTGTGTGTGTGTAGCTATACATTCTTGTTAACTTTAGCCTTTCTGAAACTTGGTTCAGGCTTCTGAATAGGTATCGCCACGACAAATTTCTCTGTCATGGCCAATGCAACAGTCACATGCTACACACCTTCCAAGCCACCGCTGTAAACAGCAGAAGTGAGTTAGGACGTTGGAACTTCATAGACATACACGGCAGAGTTCAAGGTCAATTTTTGCCAAGCGACTTCACTCTGCATGCTTTACCTTCGTCACTATGGCAACTGTCCGGATCCTTCTTAGTCAGACCAAGCACCAGCTGCCTGGCTTTCGAGCCGGTGGCACGTGAATAGCACCATTTGAGCGTGATCGTTACCAACGTTGCCTTCCTGGCACTTGTGCCAGTGGCACGTGAAAAGACATTCGAGCGAGTTCGTTGCCAGTATCACAGGACTGGCTCCTGTGTAGGTGGCACGTAAAATACACCATTTTGTGTGTGGCCGTTGCCAGTACCTCCTGACTGGCCTTCGTGCTGGTGGAATGTAAAAGCACCCACCACACTCTCTGAGTGGTTGGCGTTAGGAAGGGCATCCAGCTGTAGAAACTCTGCCAGATCAGATTGCAGCCTGGTGTAGCCATCTGGTTTCACCAGTCCTCAATCAAATCGTCCAACCCATGCTAGCATGGAAAGCGGACGTTAAACGATGATGATGATATATATATATATATAGAGAGAGAGAGAGAGGGAGAGATTCAAAATTGAATGTGGCACTTAAGTTTAGGCACCAAATTACAGCATGGTATTATTCAAAGAATTCCAAAAACAAGGTGATCAAAAATCAAAAAAAACAACATGGATTTTAAAGGTCATTGCAGTACGCACGTTTCACGCTACTCCACTTATTTAAGTAATGCGAACATTACATTAAATGCAAAATGCAGAGCAATCTTCAGCTGCACAAGGATACAGAAAATTTACTGTAAATTTATTTCAGCAGAATGGACATAATACTGTTGTGGCAACATTTAAAATCTAAGTGGGAAGAATACATAAAAATCCATCTTGACATAGCCAAGGCTAGCAGGCTAGTTTTTGGAATTATATATATATATATATATATATATATATATATATATATATATATATATATATATATATATTACAATTAAAAGGGTAAAGGTTTATCAATTTATTAATTTATTAATATATCAACAATTAATAATTTTTACCAAGCCCTTCGGTATGTAAACACCATTATCGGTGGAGAACTTATTTAAAAGTCCTTATACATTTATAAACATAATTAAGGGATCAGCAAACATTAGCTTCACCACATACTGAAGTTCCAGCTTTTTTAGCTGCTATTTCTGAACTTCGGTATGTGGTGAAGCAAATGTTTGCTGATCCCTTAATTATGTATATATATATATATATATATATATATATATATATATATATATATATATATATATATATATATATATTCATATGTATGTATAGTCATAGCTCACCGTTGCTAGAAAGGCTAAACCATTTGTTGAGCTCAGCATTAAAGTACTGATACTATCCTCTCCACTCTTCATTCAAATATAATCCACAATAAACAAAATATCTTCAGTAACAGCTTGTTGTTGCAGGACACACGTGATGCATTAACACCATTCCATCTAAAGGCTTTGGTGAGAAATATGCACATTGCAATGCATTGGGAGGGCTATAGCAGTCAAGGAAGAATGTAAATAGTGTGTGTGTGTGTGTGTGTATACATATATATATACATACATACATACCTACATACATACATAATGATGGCCATCCACTCGTGACCAAGGAAGACCATTGCTGACATTGTGTGCTCTAGGACTAACTTTTATTTTGCATTTGTGGCTCTGTTGGTGGCTAAAGTGTCCTGGTCTTGAGAAGCATACTCGATTGCAAATATTACAAACCAAGCTTTCCCCAATCACTACGCTAGCAGTGCACTTTCAGGCAGCATGTTTAAATTCTTCCTGCAGAATATGTGCCCTCCTAAAGGTATCAACTCCCTCCTTAACCTTCTTCCTCCATCTGTGGTGATGACAGGCCTTGCTCTCCCAGTCAGTCCCCTGCAAACCACAGACCTTTAATGAACACTTGACAAAGTCCTTAAATCATAGCCTTGGTTTCTGCCGGGGTCTCTTTCTATTCACAAGTTCCCCAGGAGTGGCTGTGTGGTAAGTAGCTTGCTTACCAACCACATGGTTCCGGGTTCAGTCCCACTGCATGAAATCTTGGGCAAGTGTCTTCTACTATAGCCTCGGGCCGACCAAAGCCTTGTGAGTGGATTTGGTAGACGGAAACTGAAAGAAGCCCGTCATATATATATGCGTGTGTGTGTGTGTGTGTGTGTGTGTGTGTGTGTGTTTGTGTATCTGTGTTTGTCCCCCTAGCATTGCTTGACAACCGATGCTGGTGTGTTTATGTCCCCGTGATTAGCAGTTCGGTAAAAGAGACCGATAGAATAAGTACTGGACTTACAATGAATAAGTCCTGGGGTCGATTTGCTCGAGTAAAGGCGGTACTCCAGCATGGCCGCAGTCAAATGACTGAAACAAGTAAAAGAGTAATATAGCATCCTTTTAGGGATCTTCCTATCCTTCATTCTAATAAGGTGTCCACTCTAACGAAACTGGTGCTTGTGCACCTTCGCCTCAATACTCAAGATATCAGCTGTCCCCAGGACCCGTGTGTCTGGAGTTTTTAAAAGTCCAGCCAACATTTAGAATGTCTCAGACATCTCTGTAGAACTTCCTCGTTCGCTGGCTAGGCCCTTCTCCCCCTCGTCTGTCTGGAAGGACGGACATATTGCAGCAGAGTTTGTTGGCTGAGGTTGTCGGTCAAAGGGAGATAATCACTTTTTGACAAGACAAAAAAACCCTGTTTTCACGCCTGTTGGTCGTGGTGGTTTGGACGACCGACAATTCTAGATTCGGTTTCGAATCTTGGCTTGGAGAAGGAACTGTTAATTTTTACATATATACATATATATATATATATATATGTTGTTTTTATACTTGTTTCCTGTACTGGACCAAGGTCATGCTGGGGTGTAGCTTGGAAAAAAGTTTAGACGAACAAATCAACTCAATTACTTATTTAAAAAATTTTTTTTAAGACTGATACTTAATATATCAATCACTTATGCTGGGCTTCAAACATTGTGGGGTTGTAATCAAACTAACACCGGTTGTGAAGTGGGATTAAACACAAGCACAGAGACATATGAGATAAATGTAAAGAGAAATCAGTTGTTAAAGTGTCAATATACTATTGTGAGTTACCCTGTATATATATGTATATATATATGTATATATATATATGTATATATGTATATATATATATATATATATATATATATATATATATATATATATATATATATACATATGCATACATACATACACACATACGTACGTATATGTATATAGATATGTACATATATATGCATACATACATATATATATATATATTATTCAAAGGAATTCCAAATCTGTTTTTTTATGTTTTATTTATATACTTATAATATTAATGTAGGATATAGAATATATAATATATTCAGTAAAATAATAAAATGAAGTATTGATTGTCTTATTGAATAAATGAAATATTGAATATTGAATATTAGATATTGAAAATTAAGGGACTAGTATACTTTCTTGCATAAACTGTCATCTGAATTATGCAAAAATGAAAATAACACTGACATCTCATTTTAAGATGCATTTACCAGAATTACCTAAAAATATCTTGAAATACTAAAGAGTAAATTTACTCAATAAAATCACTGTTGGCTTCAACCATGGCCTCCAGATGACTTCAGAATCTTCTGTAATTTTTCTGGACGGCCTCCTTGTTTAAGTTGGTGAATGCTGCCATAATCCTTGCCTTCAGTTCATTTTTGGTGTCACAAGGAGCTTTGTTGGTCTCTCGCTCAAGTGCACCCCACACATAATAATGAAGGGGGTTGCAATCTGGGGAGTTAGGTGGCCAGATGTTAGGGGTGATGTGGTCTCAGAAATCGTCTGACAGCCATGACTGGGTTCTCCTGCTTGTGTGGCATGGTGCAGAATCCTGCCGCCAGACATAGGGTCTTCCCACAGACACCCTCTTGATCCAGGGCAGCACTACCTCCTCCGGGCACTTGATGTAGGTTTCCATATCGAGTCTGAGGCTGTGTGGGAAGATGAATGGAGATATAATTATGCTATCACTAGGGATCACTCCAAACACCATGATGTTGACTGGATGTTTGATGTTCATCACTCTCGGTACAGGTTTTGGGGGCACAACAAGTCCTCAGACTGACATTCAATCACTCTGAAATGTTTGTATTGGAGCTTCTGGTGCGAATGCCAAGCAGTATAGCATGTCGTTTCCTAATTTCTGGCCGAGTGAATTACATCATAGTACTGTTTTTCTCACAGACAGTGCCCAACTGACCATACTATACTGTGTAGTTGACAAAATTAAAAAACAAGCAATGTGTATGTGCAAAATTAGAAATGAAAAAAGAGGGACAATTTACCCATCGCACCTTATATATATACATATATATATATATATATATATATATATATATATATATATATATATATATATATATGAAAAAGTATTACCATTGACACCTAAATGTGCAGTGAAAAGCAAGGGCTCATCCCATAAATAAGATAAGATTAATTTTAAAATGTGTATGAAGATAGATATATCCAAACTTAGATAAAGGGTAATTTGATCTCTGAGGTAAAATGTATTTATTTATACACATGCAGCAGAAACAACTGTAAGCTAGTGAAGTTCATAAGAGAATTGTTTTATTTCTTTGTCATCTCATTTTCTTCAACACACACACAGTATGTGCACATGAATATGTGTGTATATATGCCCCAGCATGGCCACAGCCTTAGGGACACACACACACACACACACACACATGTGGGAATAACAACAGTATCAATATAAAAATCGACAACAATAACGAGTTGTTTGTATTAATTAACCAAGCAGCACGTGTTGTTGATCAATAAATATTTCTTTAATAATAAGCTAATTGTCTTTGTCGTTTATGTTGTCACGGACTGGAGTCAGGAGATCAATACGACTGGGGTGTCTTTTATATTGAACGATTAACATCGATTCGTTTAGGATTTTGTATATAACTTGTTTTGATGATAGACGTGTTTTCTGCTTCTACACAAACATACATATATACATGCATGTGTCTGTGTGTATATATATATATATATATATATATATATATATATATATATATGAATATATACACTAATTGTGGCCGAGGGTGCAGACGCACCTATGTTGCAAGAAAGAACAGTTAAAATCCCTCGATGCTGTAAGCAGTGCACAATATCAATGTTCATTGATTCTTTTTCCTTGTTTCAGTTATTTGACAGTGGCCATGCTGGAGTACCGCCTCTTTTGGTTGAAGAAATTGACCCCAGGACTTATTCTTTGTAAGCCTAGTGCTTACTCTATCGATATCTTTTGATGAACTGCTAAGTTTCGGAGATGTAAACACAACAACACCTATAGATCTATCTATAAGTATGTATATGTATATAGATAGATAGATAGCTAGCTAGATAGATAGATAGATAGATAGATAGATAGATAGATAGATAGATAGATAGATAGATAGATAGGCAGGCAGACAGACGAACGGATGGACAGATATATATATATATATATATAAGACACATACGCACATATATATATAAGTGTCTTATATATATATATATATATATATATATATATATATATATATATATATATATATATATATATATATATATATATTGATATATATATATATATATATATATTTATATATATATATATATATATGGATATATATATATATATATATATACCAGAGTAAGCACATAAATGCGAAAGAAGGTGGAAAAAAGAGTACTAAATACCAGAGGTAGAGTAATATGCTTTATTAAAAAGCTACAAAGATATCACAAGATCTGTTACTCAGAGTTTCACATTTCCATTCGTCGGACAATTTTGTTTACAATGGAACAAAAATAAGGTTATAATCTGATTCTTGTCCCATTCCAAACGAAACCGTCCAACGAACGAGAACATGAAACACTGAGTAGCAGTTTTGTGATACTTTTGGTACTTTTTAATATAGTATATATATATATATATATGTATATATATATATATATTTATATATATATATATATTTATATATAAAGGTTCAGTTGAATATATGTGTATGTATGTGTGTGTATATATATATATGTGTGTGTGTGTATGTATATATATATATATATATATATATATATATATATATATATATATATGTATATACATATATATTATTTGTCTATTTTACATAATTCAGTCATTAGACAGCAGTCTTGTTGACATGCATGTATGTATACATGTGTGTGTATACATGTGTGTGTACGTGTGTGTACGTGTGTGTACGTGTGTGTGTATGTACGTGCGTATGTGTCTTATGAAACATGTGCAATGCAATTGTTACAGGATCACATCTTCAGCCATTTTTGAGTGTGGGTGATGTGGTGGAGTGTATCAAGTCCATGTTTCTGCAATGGGGCCCTCCTTCGGTGTGGCAGTGACATCACCTGCGTTGGAAAAGGGGGAAGGGAAGGAGGAGGAAGAGGAGACACAGAAAAAAAGAAAAAGAAGAAAAAAGAAACAGATAATCAGTTCGGACCACAAAGTTCTTGGCAGAGCCAATTGTGGGTAGGTGAGGGGGGAGGAGGAAGAGGAGATGGAAAAGAGGCTGAGGTAGAATATTTAAACACATATACACACATATACTCACACACACACACACATATATACCTATGTAAATATACACACATATACAGACACGAGCTGGCAGAAACGTTAGCACGCCGGGCGAAATGCTTAGCGGTATTTCGTCTGCCGCTACGTTTTGAGTTCAAATTCCGCCGAGGTCGACTTTGCCTTTCATCCTTTCGGGGCCGATTAAATAAGTACCAGTTACGCACTGGGGTCGATATAATCGACTTAATCCGTTTGTCTGTCCTTGTTTGTCCCCTCTATGTTTAGCCCCTTGTGGGCAGCAAAGAAATAACACACATATACAGACACACACACAAACCTATATATGCATACATGATGATGATGATGATGATGATGATGATGATGATGATGATGATGATGATGATGATGATGATGATGATGATGATGATGATGATGATGATGATGATGATGATGATGATGATGATCATCATCATCATCATCATCATGGCTGCATGCTTTTTACATGGCATTAGCACCAGAAATATGTACATGCACACACACACACACACACACACGCACACACATGCACAAATGCATATATGCACACATACACATACACATATATTTGTGTTAAACCTTGAAGCATAAAAGAGAAGCTGGCGTTTAAAACCAATATATTTACCTTGAGAGGTTGTCGCTGGGGTTAAGAAGTGCAACAGTGCCACCCCTTCTGACAGCCTTTTAAACCACTAACGATGAGGTGACCCGCAGGGCATATTTGGTAACACTGCGTTTTGAGGAATGTGGTGTGGCCACATTTTGGTTCTTGAAGTATTTTACACGGCAGAAGAAAAGTAAAAAGGAAAAGAAAAATAAGAACAATGAAAAAAAATTGAAAAAATTACTAA
>NC_142957.1:18382411-18392911 GCF_046866305.1 Octopus bimaculoides
TATACAAATATATACATATGTATATAAATATATATATATATATGTGCATACATACACACACAAACACACAGATGCAGTCACTGTCACACACAGAAATACCATATAGGTAATTACATGCAAAGCTCTCATAGACTATATGTGTGTATGGGGGGGGGGGGTTCCATACACAAACACACACATAAATATACATACATTATTGTACTTATATGTAGCTATATATATATATATGTATAAAGTCGTAAACGATGAAAACGTTTGACCAGTGAATCAAAATGACGCTGTACATCTCTTTGGTCCTGATTTTGTGTGTCTGTGGGTCACAAGCAGGTGATTCTCAGCCTTTGCTTCCATGTAAGTAATCTACTCCTCTGTCTGTCTGTTAGTCTATCTATCTATCTATCTATCTATCTATCTATCTATATACAATATATGATAATATGCATATATATGTACATGTATGTACATACCTTCATCTACATGTACATATAGATACATAACTGGGTACATGACATTGAAAAAAAACATAGATAAAATGTTAAACAAAGTACAAAAAACAAGCAGGCTACATAGAGAACATTTCTTTCATCAGCTGCCACCATTAAAACACTGGCATTTCGAAGAGTTAGGGCAGGACGCATCGTTAAAGTGGCTCTTCCTATAAGCACAAATTAAAATTTTTTTCGTGGAGGATAGTGGCGGATGGAAAACAAAACAGGAAAACGAAACGGTGAAATAAGCAAACAAGAAGGCTGTACAGCCAGACATGGAGAAGTGTGTGTATATTGAACGCTGTGAAGCACAAACAAGAAAGGCGAAGAATTGTGTCCGGAGTTTAGGTGGTCAGAGACCGAAAAGAAATATATATATATATATATATAAGTTCAAAAAAACAATAACAAAAAAACAACAAAGTGAGGACGTGATACGGATAGTGTTATGTGCGTATGTATGTATGTATGTATGTGTGTATGTATGTGTATTCCTATACATATGATTTATAGGCAATGTTGACCTGAGAAAAGTTTGAACTCTGAACATAAAAATGAACAAAATACCGCAGAGTAGTTTGCCCGGCTTGCTAACCATTCTGCCATCTCGCTGCCCAAAAAATTATCATCTGTAACGAGGCATAATAGCTGGAGGTGTTTAGAGCGTCTGTCTTACAATAATGAGGTAGTGAGTTCGATTTCCGGATCGGTCTGTGTGTTGTATTCTGAGCAAGACACTTTATTCCACATTGTTCCAGTTCACTCAGCTGTAGAAAGGAGTTGTCACGTCTCTGATGCCAAACTGTATCGGCCCCTTTGCCTTTCCCTTGGATAACATCAGTGGTGTGGAGAAGCGAGGCTGGTATGCATGGGCGACTGCTGGTCTTCCATAAAAACAACCTTCGGTTGTCACCAGTGAGGTGACATTCCGCCCGGACTTATACCCCAGGAGGGAACCTCTTAGGTGCACCCATGGCCATCGATAGACGCAAGTCAACCATAGAGTCAACCCTGAAGATATTGTTGATACTCACATTCAGCTGAGTAAATTGAAACGGTATGAAATTGGGTGCCTTGCTCAAGGATAGTTTGCACTAAAACTCAAACCCATGATCACAAATCTATACCAAAACCACTGTGCCAAGCATTTTACCTCATTGTTTGAAATATTTTTTTCTGATACAAAGAATGCAATATTTTCCCCATTAACACAGTATGGAATATTTTTCTGGCGTATGTACTTGATATTAATATTTTTCTGACATACATTGTATGTAATAATTTTCTGACTTGCATCACACACAATATTTTTGGCACATTTCTTTCGACAGGTTTCTCTGGCACTGATATTCAGCCTTTTTCGTCTTACTGTCCAGATGGCTACAAGTTCATAATGAAATGTTCATTTGCTAAAATATATACAGTGAATCTGTGTTATAAGCTACCACCAACGACAACATCGAAGCCTTTACCAACGACAACATCGAAGCCTTTACCATCAACTCAGTCAAGCACACTCCTGTCCACTCTAAGCACTCTTCAATCTACTCTACCAACCACCACGCCAACAACAGAACCTACTACCACCCAACCTACTACCACCCAACCTACTACCACCCAACCTACTACCACCCAACCTACAACCACAGTCCCAACAACAACTCCTCAGCCAAGAGGTAAATATCCCAAACTTTGTGTTTGATAATTTTATTCTAATGAACAAACATCTAATGTAAACGTTTTTCTTTGTCTCTTCACGTCTCTTTCTCACTTCCACGAACGAATACACACACACACACACACACACACACACACATACACACAGCTGTATTTATGTTTTTAACGTTGTTAACACCACCAGATTGAATGGCACAGCCCAGTGTCGAAACCACAATGATATCCGTTTGGCATCTGATGATGGGAATACATACTTGTTCCATTTGTTTATGAATTTCTAACGTCTTAGTCTCGTTGTTCTGAGTTGTCCTTCATTCTAGTGAAGTGGGAAGTGTTTGTGGATTCATAGTTTACAGGGATCGCTTTCTTTGGCTCCGACCATATCGGCATGCCTTAGCTTTCCGAACGCACAGTTTACTGCTTCTGCCGCATTCCATTTCCTCCCTGTTCGTACCTTTGGAGGGTTTTCTCGGATGCTCTGATCTTTTGAATACCTTAGCATCATTACTGTCCTTGCTTTTCCTGCCTTATGTTCTTCAGAGATTGATGTTATCTGTAGTCTTCTATAAAGCGCAGTCGTATTCAGTGGTTTCGGCAGACCAAACCATTCTCCGATAAACCCACTGCATCTTTGTTCCATCCTTTCTACTCTACTCGAGGCTGTTTCGTACATTTGCAATGGCCACATTACCCTTGCGTTCAGTCCAAATTGCAATATCCAGCATTTTGAATTTCACCGTGGGACAACTCATTTAAACAAAAGGGTTAGGAAATACTGTTGGGAACCCCTGCATCAGTGGGAATTGAAAGGGACAAACACACACACGCACTCATACAAACACACACACATAGACATATCCACAAACGCACATATTTATGCATTTGATATGGATGAAATAAACAAATCATTAATTCATGACTTTATGTGGAGTTTGGGTGTGGCTTGGAATGGATTCCTCCTACCCCACCCCCTATTCATATGTATTTCAATTACTCACATGTAATGAACAATTGAGTTAATAAACATATATATATATATATATATATATATATAGAGAGAGAGAGAGAGAGAGAGAGAGAGAGAGAGAGAGAGAGAGAGAGATGTATGTATGTTTGTGCGTCTGTATTTGTCTGTGTTCGTCACCCCAACATCACTTGACAACCGATGCTGGTGTGAAGAGGCGCAATGGCCCAGTGGTTAGGGCAGCGGACTCGCAGTCGGAGGATCGTGGTCTCGATTCCCAGACCGGGCGTTGTTTGTGTTTCTTGAGTGAAAATACCTAAAGCTCCACGAGGCTCCGGCAGGGGATGGTGGCAACCCCTGTTGTACTCTCTCGCCCCATCTTTCTCTCACTCTTTCTTCCTGTTTCTTGAGTTACGCTGCGATGGACTGGCATCCCGTCCAGCTGGGGGGGAACACATACGCCATGGAAACAGGGCGCATAAAAAAAAAATATATCTATATATATGATGATATCCTTCTTTATAATATCAGTGGCTTAGCATAAAGATAAAATTATCAAATAATAAATAAGGGTCATACCAGTACATTAAAATAGCAATCAGTGTGACTCAAACCACAAATTTTCACCGTGATTTCGAACTTTGAGAAACTATCCCTTAGGTCATCCTCAATGAGTCTTACCGACCCAGGGTTAAAGTGCTTGTTCATCTTGTGGTTTGGGTCATTTTGACTACTATTTTAGCATGCTGGTAGTGCCTGTAGTATCCTTAATTATTAATGTGTATATATGTTTCACTTTTTAAATTTGTAGGTTGTGGCCGGTATCCAGTGCAAGCTTTTATGATGGGAGCCAGTAGTGCCACCCAGTGCCAACCATGGCTTGGTATTGCTGCCTTTCAGAATTATTATATGAACAATGCCATCCTAATAGGGGAGGACACAGTATTGTCAATACAACCATTTTTTAGGTAAGTACAATGTTTTTCCTTGAATATTAAACTGAAAGTATTGAACTCACATACACACTCTCAATATTGAATTACAGAGGCCATGGAAAGTGAGGGTAAAATGTATCCCACTAGATACCCTAAAATGTATCCCACTATAGATGTATTGGGAACTATTCCTAAAGATCTGAACAGATGGATAGAGGAAATAGGCATAAAAGCCAGTTTAGTACAGCTCCAGAAAGCAATATTGTAAGGGACAGCTAGGATACTGAGGAGGGTTCTTCACATCTAAGCTTATTTGTTGTAGCCCGATGTTAGGATTGTTTTCTTTTCGAACAGTCTAATCTGTTGTGTGTTTATGAAAATAATAATAATAATGTTCCGTTTACACACACACACATGAACAAATAAATAAATAAAAACAAAAACAAACGAACATGTATTAACAGAGGATATAGATAATACTGGCACTCCCCATACACACACATGCACTTACAAAAACATAGTCACACATTGAGGGATGCGCATGCAATAGCAATACAAAATACAAAATGGCTGATAGTTAGCAAGGTGGGACACACATAAGAAAGAAGAAAGCAAAGGGACCACTGATGAGGTCACAGAAGTGTGACGAAAGAACTCTGGTCGAAATAGGATTAATGTAATGTAATGTAATATAAAGCTGAAGCAAATTAACACCAAATATACAGTGCGTGTGTTTTTATTGGCTAAACTGGCAACATGACCATCCCCAAGTACAAAAACATAATAATAATGATAATATAGATTCTGTTATCAATAGGACTGATACTGAATATATAGGAGACACGAACTTATTGATCTATGCAGGAGCTGTAGTAGTTATGAGAAGATAAGATAATAAAGGGAGTTAACGTTCTGTCTTGTTTCAGAAAAGGAATTACCCTAGATTATCACTTTGGAGAGAAATACAACACAAAAATAACAGGAGCTGGATTGGAAGTAGATCAAGAACACAAAGAAGTTGTCAATGGTAAGTCTGATCATATTGGTCTTGTTGTCGTCATTACTTTTGGTTCTAGTTGTTCTCATTATTATTGTTGTTGTTGCTTTTCCTGTCGCTGTGTATCCCCAGTGTTTTTACGTCTCCAGTCTTATCAGAGAACCCACTTTAAGCGCTTTTATAAGATCCAGCTGCACCCAGAAGGTAACAAAGATACCCGTTTACTAATATTGTTAGCCCCATCCCAACCACCACCTACATACCTACATATACATATCTGTATATATATATATATATATTCATACACACACACACACACACACATATATATATATATAACATATCTATCCTGACGAAGAAGCCGTACCTCAAAAGCCTCATAGAGAAAACAGAAGATTTTATCCGCAGTATGAGATGGCAGGAAAGAACAACACAATAACACGAATAAGTATGGACTTAAATTTACGAAAAACCCACCACCAATCTCGGAATGAGAACCTTTCGACAGGGAGCTGTTCGAACTTGTCAGGAAGATTAAATTTCATGAAATCAGTAACGAATTCCGGAAAACAATGAACGACAAAATAAAGAATATTAGGCATATATATATATATATATATATACACACACGATGGGCTTCTTTTGGTGTCTGTCTACCAAATTCTCTCACACAGCTAAGGTGCCATGCAGTAGGACTGAACCTGGAACCATGTGGTTAAGAAGCAAGCTTCTTACCACATAGCAACGCTTGCGTCTATAAAAAAAAATTATTTTTTAATATCTTTTCAGGTACAAACTTTATATTAACAAAGTTGAAGGAGAATGTTACCGTATCTGGATGTGTCAACCCTATTTGTATTCCTGAGAAAAGAAGTGATTATTCAATGGAAAATTGTTTCGCTGCTACATATGTCGAAGGTGAGTCCTTAGCCACTCATAGCACCATCTATCTATATTTTTATTGCACTACCTATGCAATTAGGGAAGTGTGGTGTTATGGGCTGTGATGAGCTGTGTGTTGTTGATGGAGAGAGATGAGGCAAACAGAGGTGAAGCCAGACCGGAAGGGCCAGACCGGAAGGGTCAGACCGGAAGGGTCAGACCGGAAGTCGGCTACACGCTGTCGAAGGCCAGCACTTGGGGTCAGTCAGAAAACAGACATCTTACGAGAAAGACGTGTTTTGATCAAGAGGACAAGGTAAGGTCCAGCGTTTCGTTCTGTCCTTTTGCTTCTTGTCTTTTTCCTCCATCACACCACAGGAAGTATACCAGCATATACAGGGGGGGGGGGGGTGCTTAAAAGTTCTTTGGTGCAAGAGTATCGCAAAAGGCCTGGCTGGAGACCCAACATTTATTTACAGACCTTAAAAAAAACTAAAGGATAAATGTGTCTACATTCTGATTTGAGCTTGTGGATAGAGTTACCAAGTATGGTAGTCGTTTTATATTTAGGATTATTAAAAGAGTTGATGTGAGTTCGATATCTACGCTTGAAATCGGTGATACTACCGATGTATATTTTAGGTTGTGCATCTTGTGTGGATACCTGACATTTATAAGTAACGTTATATCGCGCACAATATCCCGTAAGGAGACTGGAATCTTTTACGCGACAATTTTTCTGTCCAGAATGGGGTTATTTTTTCAAGTTAATATTTACATGTTATTATTTACAGCTTGTGCTTCGAGATCCAAACTTCCAAACAATAAATTATTTCACGTTCTCTCGAAAGCTTATACATTCCTATGACATTAATTCTACTTGTTAATTTCTTATGTATTTTTCATCAGTTTATTTATTTATTTTCCCTAATTTCAGATAGTAATAAAATTATGCATGTTGAGATTGGGGAAACGAGGTTGATAAACGGTTCGTGTACGTCCTCAGTCCAACCACCATATACACTTTGTGCGTACAATTTTGTCCAGATATGTAATAAGCATGTAAGTTAGTGTTCTTTTACATTTTAAGTATTTCTTGGCTGTGTGGTAAGAAGTTTGTTTCTCAACCATGTGGTTCTGGGTTCAGTCCTGTGCATCGCATCTAGGGCAAGTGTCTTCTACTAAAGACACAGGCTGACCGAAACTGTGCGAGTAAATTTGGTAGAGGGAAACTGAAAGAAGTCCATATATATATATATATATATATGTATACAAGAATAAGGGCAGGGAATCGTCAATTAATAATAGAATTAACAATTAACAATTTTGCCAAGTAGTTCAGTATGAAAAAACCTTTATCGGTAAAACCATTTATCATCATAAATATACAGGGATTAGCATTGAGTTGCTTCTCCAACATACTGAAAATTTAGAAATAGCAGTCAAAGAACTACTGATTCTAAACTACAAATTTTTCTCTAAATGGATGGCGATATTTATGGCACTAGAGAAAAATTTGTAGTTTAGACTCAGTAGTTCTTTGACTGCTATATATGTATATATATATATATATATATATATATATAAATTTAAAGAATGGAGTAAAACGCATATTTTAATTGCATACTTTAATTTCCGACATATGTTTCGAAGAATTACAATTTATGCGATCCATAGGAATCGGCGATGTTAAAAATGTAAACTTCTCATCAGGGAAACGTATGGGAACCCGAGTTATTTATTAATTAAGAGAAAATAAATACATATAATAAAATAAATACATATAATAAAATATATATATATATATATATATATATATATATATATGTGTATGTGTGTGTGTGTGTGTGTGTGTGTGTGTGTGTGTATAGATAGATAGATAGATAGATAGATAGATGTGTGTACATGTGGAAGTGAAGTGCAGTAGTAAGGACAATATTATTTACATTTATGCATTGCATGGGTTTCTTTTATTACCAAACAACCAATCGAACAAACAAACAACAAATGAACTATTATGAAATATTTCTTTCAGAAAGAGAACAGTGGTGCGTTGATATGCCAGAGTAAAAAAGACAAGAGCTGGATGTTGGCAGGAATGACACGAGAAACTTCCGATGTTTCAGGATGCATTCCAAATGCCTGGAATGAGCCTGTCTATTATTGGGACACGGTGGAGATTATGAAAGAGATGAATATATCAAGTAATGCTTAACACAAAGCCGGATCTTCCCAAAACTCCAGTATGGAAACGAAGAAAAAACAAAAAATAATAAAAGCAGCAAGTATATAATAAAAAAAATAATGAATGTTAAGAATGGAATGGGGATGATCTTGGATTATCTTATGAAGGATGTCTGTCTCAAGCTTTATAAACCATGGACTTATATTCTTTGTCCCTCTGATGGGTGCCGCTTTAGTGTATATTCTACTCTACCATTTACACTTTAGCTTATGGTCTAACTTTAAATCTAATACTAAACCCCAACCTAACCCCAAACCCTAATCCTAAACCCTAACCTTAATCCCTAAACCCAAACCCTAACTCTAACCCTAATCATAACCCTAAACTCTAACCTTAAACCCTAATCCTAAATCTAAACCCTAATCCTAATCCTAAAACGCTAACCCACAAACATTAAGTTAAAACTAATCCCCCCCCTAAACCCTAGCCTAAACCTTAAACCCTAATTCTAAACCTAAATCCTAACCCTAAAACCTAAAACCTAAACACCAAAATAACCTTAACTTTAATCCTAAATACTAATCCTAACCTTAATCTCTTAATTTCCAATTCTAACTTTAAGACTAACTATAATTCGAACCCATATCACAACATTTCACAATATAGACTGCAGATACTACGGTAGACCACATCACTTATAACACATTTACTTCTGGAACTTTCTGAAATCACAATAACAAATAGATAGACAAGAAAAAAAAAAAAAACTAATGCGGGATTTTCCTCGGACGATATCTGGAAGAGCATAAACTGTGGATTTTCCCATGCATTTCTTATCTAATTTAGCCAAAAAAATGTTCCAGAAATATCACAGAATGAAAATTATCAATAAAGAATCGTGGCCGTAAATTGTAAATTATCCATTCTTAGAAGAAGTTGTATTCTTAGAAAAAATGGCGGTGTTTCGTGTAAGGAAAGATATAGGGTTAAGGTTGTGCGAAGAAAAAGGGTCTCCGGTTAATAAGTCCCTTTTTGGTGTTTTAAGGATGAAAAAGAAAATATGAGAAAATTAGGTAAAAAAGACAGAAAAAAAACTCAGAAAAATAAAAAGTAAATCTACAAAAATAAAACAAAATTTGCGTTAGAGTTTTTTTTTTATGTGTGTATCATTCTGCGTTTGTTGTTGTTGGTGCCAGTGTTTCATATATGTATGTATACTTCCACATGTACACATGTAAATATATATATATGTATATACGAATATATATATATATATATATATATATATATATTTATATATTACGGAGATGTACTTGCATAGCAAGTGACCTGATCTGAGATCGTGTGCTGGAACGAAAACAATTGCAGCGTGGAAGGTGTTTGTAAGCCATTTAAAATAACACACAAAATCCGTTAGATTCACTTCCACATTTAAATTTAATTTGTCAAAATATTTTCGTCGCTTTGAGACCGTGACCTGTTCACTGACAAAATTCTGTGCTGCATCACTATATATATATTTATATATACATACATACATATATATATATATATATATATATATATATATATATATATATATATATATATACACACACAGATCCATTCCAACCCTCCTTACACACCTCTGCACCCAAATCCACTCACAAGGCTTTGGTCGGCCCGAGGCTATAGTAGAAGACACTTGCCCAAGGTGCTACGCAGTGGGACTGAACCCGGAACCATGTGGTTGGCAAGCAAGCTACTTACTACACAGCCACTCTTACACCTACATATATATATATATATATATATATATATATATATATATATTTACACATACACATACACGAGAGAGAATCTTTGCGTCTGTGCCTTTCCCCATTACACCCCTTGACAACTGGTGTTGGTTCGTTTACATTCCAGTTCGGCCAGAGAGACCGATAGAATAAGTAATAAGCTTTAAAAAGAAGCCCTGGGATCGATTCATTCGATTAAGAATTCTTAAAGGTGGTGCTCCAGCATGGCCACAGTCAAATGATTGAAACAAGTAAAAGAATAAACGGTGCAATCCTCAATTCAATTTCTATTTATTCTACAACCCTTTATTTGATGTAAATTTATGGACCAACAAAGAGGGGTACCTTAGATAATGTAGTCCTTGGTACATTATGCCTGAAAATAAGACAAGCTAGTTATGTGTGGAACATCTTCGGTTATAAGTCTGCTGGATCGAGGCTGACCCGTGTGTAGATGGCAACAACAAGCAGGGACACATTAGATGATGTAGTCCTAGATACAAGATGTCTGAATAAAAGAAGGAATGGTCTAAGCTGGGACATCTTTGATCATAAGTCTGCTGCATCAGAATTGACCTGGGGCTAAAATAACAA
>NC_142957.1:18393411-18400911 GCF_046866305.1 Octopus bimaculoides
CCCTTTTATTGCCTTAAAAAGTTGTTTTGGGGATTATATTTTTATATGTCAAAGTTGTGCTATAACTAATGCATTCGGTTTTGCAATTTGTTTGCACGGGAAACCTGCCCTTTGTGGCGAATTTACCGATATTATCTAATATTATTTTCGGCTTTTCTTCGCCATTTTTTTGGTCGTTTTTAAGACTCGGCCGTCTTCGAAGCCAATTCGTAGACGAAGGCAGGTCTCCATGGCAACTCTCTCTTGGCGAGGTTCATTTCCTTACTCCCTTCACCACGGCTTCAGTGTCACACGCGAACAGGTGCAGGTGTACGCGTGTGAACGCCGACACCGTTGCCACCAGCAACAACAAGAACAGCGATATCGTCGCAAAGCCTTCGACCTCAAAAAAGAGAAACGCCAAAACCAAAACCACCGCCACCACCACCACCGCCACCACCACCACAGCTTCGCCGTCAACTGCCTCTGCCGCTACCTCCACCTCCTCCTCCTCCTCCACAAATTTCGCAGAAGCGATTTTAAGACATAAAAGAAAGATTCTTGACTTTCGCTGCCCAACAAATAAAAGACATGGTTAAACTATAGTAGACAGATTATATAGATAGACAGAGACAGACAGATAGACAGACAGACTAATAGATAGACAGACAGACAGACGGACAGACAGACAGACAGATAATAGATATAGATGGATGGATGGGTAGACAGACAGACAGATAGAGAGATAGAGAGAGACAGACAGACTGACAGACCGATAGATAGATAGACAAAATATACAAGAATGTCGATCATAAGGTTACAGGTTCTATTCTTGCACCAAGAGACACACTTTGTCCTTGGGCAAGATACTTTATATGACATTGCTTCAGTCCACTGATTCGGCAAGAATGTGTATCAAAGACTAATTGGTCATCTGGTCAGTGTCGACCAGATATATATATATATATATATATATATATATATATATATATATATATATATATATATATATATATATATATATATATATATATATATACACAGCAGTGAACAGATATAGTTTCTCTTTATATTTTTACTCTTTAGTAATTTCTTTCACTAATTGATATATAAAAAATACAGTGGCTGTGTGGTAAGAAGTTAGCTTTCCAACCACATGGTTCCGGGTTCAGTCCCACTGCGTGGCACCTCGGACAGGTGTCTTATTCTATAGCCTCAGGCCGACCAAAGCCATGTAAGTGGATTTGGTAGATGGAAACTGAAAGAAGCCCGTCGCATATGTATCTATGTATGTGTGTGTGTGAGAGAGAGAGTGCGTGTGTGTGTTTGTCTCCTACCATTGCTTGACAACTGGTGTTTTTTTATGTCCCCATAGCTTAGCAGTTTGGCAAAAGAGACCGACAGAATAAGTGCCAGGCTTATAAAAACAAAAGTATTGGAGTCGATTCATTTGACTAAAAATTCTTGAAGGTGGTGCTGTAGCATGGCCAGAGTCTAATGACTGAAACAAGTAAAAGAGAAAGAAAGAAAGAAAGGAGATATTTCACTCACCGACAATGAAGACAATGAGCAGCATTTCCATTGGTTGAATGTTGCACTTGCGCAGTGGGAAGTCGTTACCAAAGTAGGAGGAATCGGGCGAAGTGTTGCGGAAACGGTTGTACTGTGCGAAGATGTCGGGTAGCGATGTGGAGAGTTTGTTTTCGCTGTAGCTGGACATCTCCAGGGTGGAGAGGATGATGAGGGTGATGAATGCGGTGAAGGACAGACTGTGACAAATGAACTTGATACAGGGGTAGCTGATGATGGTGCCAAGCTGAGGGAGAGAGAGAGAGAGAGAGAAAGAGAATAGAAGGTAGTTAGTTACGAAGGCCCACTACACTCTCGGAGTGGTTGGCGTTAGGAAGGGCATCCAGCTGTAGAAACTCTGCCAAATCAGATTGGAGCCTGGTGTAGCCATCTGGTTTCACCAGTCCTCAGTCAAATCGTCCAACCCATGCTAGCATGGAAAGCGGACGTTAAACGATGATAGTATTGGCGATGATATGATGAAGATGATGGTGATGAAATGCGTGTATGTATATATATAGACAAAGACAGACTGACAGAGAGTCATCTGGCTTTTGGCTTATATACTAAAAACGCGTGGGCCGGGTCGAACATCTTCAACAACAGAAACAAAAATCAAAATAAAAAAACAAAATGTAATGAGTACTCACTCGTGACTTTGGTTGGATCAGATAGCAGCCGAGGAGTATGGGATAGAATAATACGATGAGTATTACACCGAGGATCTTCTGAGGAAGGGCAGAATGTTCCAGACGATGTTGGCCAGCGTACCATGTTTGGTCTAGCTTTTGTTGTATCGATGGATGAGACACAAACTGATGAAACACGCGCGATGTACAGGTGATGGAGACAAATGAATCAATTATCGAAGGTGAGGAAAGCATAAATTCAGACGTTAGCAAATGTACGGAGATTCATAACGAACAATTAATAAAACACATTAGCAAATGTATGGAGATTTATAAAGAACAATGGAAAAATATATTTCTTTATAACCTTAGCAGATGTGAAGAGATTCACAATGAACAATGAAAATATAATTAAAACACATAAGCAAAAAAAATATACAGGAGAGAGATATAGAAGAGCTCACCGAAAAATTCACTGACAATAAAATGAAACAAATAAGTACACAGAAAAAAGATGAACTTCCACAAATTAATGAAAATATATCACAACATTGGTACAAGCAAATGGTGTTCTTTACCATCCATCTGCACAGGAGCCAGTCCAGTGGCACAGGCAACGATCTCGCTCGAGTGACTTTTCACGTGCCACCGGCACAAGTGCCAGGAACGCAAAGCTGTGGCACAAGTGCCAGGAAGACGACGCTGGTAACGATCACGCTCGAACGGTGGTGCCATCACAATTTTGCTTTCGCTTGCCCCAACAGGTCTTCGCAAGCAGAATTTAATGTCCAATGAAGGAGACGTTGTCATGGGGGGGCCAGTCGTCGGTTGTCACACAGTGGGACCGACCCCAGAACCATGTGGTTGAAAAGCAAGCTTCTTACCACACAATATGTGTGTGTATGAGTGTGTCAGTATGTATATAGGTGTACTATGCATATATGTTCGTATACTCGTGCCTATATATGTGTGTGTATGCGTCTATGTGTGTATGTACGCACGTATATGTGCGTGTGTGCAGTGAATACCCTAAGAATAGAACTCAGTCGCATCCCACGCCCTCCCTCCTTCAACCCGCCACCACTCCTGGCGATTACTGTACAACAGAAGATCACTGTGACACCACCATCCCCCCCAACACCAGCACCACCACCACCACCGGCACAATCATGGCGAGGATTAAATGCTACGGATTATCTGTAGATGAAAGACCTTAATCCCTGACACATACATACATGCATGATATATATATATATATATATATATATATATATATATATGTATGTGTGTGTATATATTTGTACACACGTAGTGGTGGTGGCGGCAATGGCGGTAGACAACGAGAAGAAAGCTTTGAGGTAAATAAACGCTAATTAAAAAATGGTTCTGATAACGGTAATCAAAGTAATCAGACTGTGTGGGATATCAAAGGGATGAGTAGGGTGTGTGTGGCATGGGTGGAAGGTAGACAATGCTAGGAGAGAGAGAGAGAGAGAGAGAGAGAGAGAGAGAGAAGGTTTCTTTCCAGACAAAATGTTTCGATGAGACCAACGATGATAATGGTGATGTCCATGATGATGATGGTGATGATAGTAGTGGTGGTAATGGTGGCGGGGCTGGTAATGTGAAGACATAATGGCAGTGATTATAATTACGCACACACGCACACACGCATACACATCATCATCATCATCATTGTTTAACGTCCGCTTTCCATGCTAGCATGGGTTGGACGATTTGACTGAGGACTGGTGAAACCGGATGGCAACACCAGGCTCCAGTCTAATTTGGCAGAGTTTCTACAGCTGGATGCCCTTCCTAATGCCAACCACTCCGAGAGTGTAGTGGGTGCTTTTACGTGTCACCCGCACGAAGGCCAGTCAGGCGGTACTGGCAACGGCCACGCTCAAAATGGTGTATTTTATGTGCCACCCGCACAAGAGCCTGTCCAGGGGCACTGGCAACGATCTCACATACATATATTCCTTATCGTTTTGGCCTCATGTGTTTCCCATGCTTGTATGGGTTGGGCGGGTTGTTTTGAGGCAGATGGTTTCTATAGCTGGGTGCCTTTCCTGTCACCAGTCCTCACCTGGTTTACCAAGCAAAGCAATATTTGCCCCTCCCCCCAAGGCCAGACATGCCTTTGCAGAATATTGCAAACGAATGACGTTCATTCACAACGATCGTACGATGTCAAGACAAGGCGAAACAAACACGTGGCTGTGTGGCAAGAAGTTTGCTTCCTAACCGCATGGTTCCAGGTTCAGTCCCTCTGCGTGGCAACTTGGGCAAGTGTCTTCTACTATAGCCCCAGGCCGACCAAAGCCTTGTGAGTGGATCTGGTAGACAGAAACTGAAAGAAGCCTGTCGTCTATCTACCTATCTATCTATTTATCTATCTATCTCTGTCACTCTCACTCTCTCCCCCTTTCTCTTTCTCTTTCTCTCTCTCTGTATGTATGTCACATGACGACCTTATACAGCATCGCTTGACAACCGATGTTGGTTTGTTTCTGTCCACAAAACTTAGCAATTCGGCAAAGATTCTACTCCACATTTCGAGCAATATATGCATACATATATGTGAACACGCGTTACTACAACCGTACGGTTCTTAAAACCTGCCACCACGACCACCACTCAAGATCTGAAGACAATCCTTACCTTCTTCTCGCCATAGCGAAGTGCCAGCTTCAATCGACCGAATTGTTCGTAATGTTCCTCATTACTTTTGCCAACTTTGTTGACGATGAGTTCGAGTTCTTCCTGTGTTTGTATCTGGTCGAGCAACAAAACCACGTAGCTACTGAGTTTGGCAGCCAACTCGTTGTAGTCTTTCTGTAACGACAGGAGGACGGACATTGGGTCAGGGTTTGATGAAGGATGGACATTTGTGTGGCTGGGGTTAGGAGATCTAGGACGGGTTGGAGAGGTGATGGGCGATGGGCATACTTGGTGTTGGTGGGAGAGGGAATAAGTAGGGGAGAAGAGAGGGAGGAAGAATGAGGGGATGTGTAAGGGGATAGATAGATAGATGAAGAGAGGGAGGGAAAGAGGAAGAGAAGAAAAAGAGAAGAAAGGGAAGACAGGGAGGAGGGGAGAGGGAGGACGAAAGAAGAGAGAGAGAAGATACAGACCAGTGTGGGAGAGAGAAAGAGGGGTGAGTAAAGGAGCGAGGAAGAGATGAGATGAAGAGGGAGTGAGAGAAAGAAGAAAAGGAAGATTGTGTGGGGAGATCGGGTAGTGATGGTGGTGGGGGTGGTGGTGGTGATAGTGGTGGAGGTGGTGATGGTGGTTTTGTCGGGGTGGTATCATGTTGTCATGGATATTGATGGTGTTGTTGTTGTTGTTGTTGGTGGTGGTGAGATTATGTGCTAAACCAGGAAATACTCGCAGAGAAACCGACTTACTTTAAAAAATTTCTGCATGTCTGCCATATGCCGAAGTTCCTTAGACAAAGTAAACGATCTGAGAATCGGGTCTTTACTGGACAGCGATATATAGGCTTCACTGGCCAAACCCTTGTAGCTGTTGAGCCGAATTTTGGCCGCCCTCAAATGGTCAAACTTGACCCGATTCAAGCATTCTGTACACTGGCAATTATATTTATGCGGGATATGTATAAATTCGCCACGGTCTAATAACAATTGCACGATCTTAAACATGTTTTTCTGGGCAGCAAGGATTATGGGTGTCGTTTCTTCGGAGAAATGGAGACCAGAATCGGAAGACATTTGGTAAAAATCGTATTCGTCGGCACCGATTTTTTTGCGTTGGTTCCACATTTGGAGATAGCGTCTGTGCGTTAGGATCCCCTGGGCTACCTGGACGTGGCCGAGGTTGATGGCCAGAAGGGCCGCCTGTTGGATGTCTTCCAGTTTTGTGCGGTCGAGCAAGAATTCGACGATCTGTGAAAATAACAACAACAGTAATAATAATAATGATGATGATGATGATGATGATGATGATGATGATGATGATGATGATGATGATGATGATGACAACGACGACGACGATGATGATGATGACGATGACAATGATGAGGATGATGATACAGTACCTCGAGATGTTCGTTCTTAATGGCAAGTGTGAGCGCGTTCCGTCCGAGGGCATCGACGCTGTTCACGTCGATATCTGGGTTCCTTTCGAAAAGACGGACCAGCCCCGGATAATCCCCTAGTTCGGATTTCTCAATGAATTCAATCACATCATCATTTTGCTGTCGAAAAGAAAAAAAGAAGAAGGTTTTAGGTTCGATAGATTTCTTATCAGAGCATGACCCCTTGAAGGGGTTTTGTTGATTAAATCAACTCCAGTAGTTACACTTTCAAGTCTGGTATGTAGTTTATCGATATCTTTTGCCGAACTGCTAAGTTATGGGGACTTAAACGCACCACCATCGGTTGTCAAGTGATGTTGGGGTGACAAACATATTCACACACATACATATATATATATATATATATATATATATATATATATATATATATATATATATATATACACACATATATACGATGGTCTTCTTTCAGTTTCCGTCTACCAAATCCACATTCAAGGCTTTGGTCAGCCCGAGGCTATAGTAGAAGACACCTTGCCCAAGGTGCCACGCAGTGGGACTGAACCCGGAACCATGTGGTTGGTAAGCAAGCTAATTACCACACAGCCACTCCTGTGCTTATGTTCAATTTGAAAAATGATTCACTAAAGAAATCACGACTATTTGCCTTCCTCTTCTGAATCTGCAAATATAGACAAAAACAAAATTAAAGAAATGCAGGAGAGAGCGAAGAGAGAGAGAGAGATATGATGTTGATTTACCATTGTGATGAATTCGTCTGAATAGTGGCTGATATCTTTGGTAAATTGACGGAATTTCCTCTGGCTGTACATCAAATTCGCCTGAAAGACAATATATATTTGTACATATATACTTATATATATATATATATGTGTGTGTGTATATATATACACTTATATATCTATATTTTGGTATGATCACAACTGTCTGACGAACGGTAACGTGAAACTCTGAGTACCTTTCATCATCATCATCATCATCGTTTAACGTCCGCTTTCCATGCTAGCATGGGTTGGACAATTTGAATAAGGACTGGTGAAACCGGATGGCCACACCAGGCTCCAATCTGATTTGGCAGAGTTTCTACAGCTGGATGCCCTTCCTAACGCCAACCACTCAGAGAGTGTAGTAGGTGCTTTTACGTGTCACCCGCACGAAGGCCAGTCAGGCGATACTGGCAACGGCCACGCTCGGAATGGTGTCTTTTATGTGCCACCCGCACAAGCCAGTCCAGGGGCA